>NW_027633680.1:49837-77337 GCF_053919585.1 Euprymna scolopes | reverse complement strand
GTATCGTTTTGAAGTTCGACCTTTCAGACGACGAATATCGACAAATTGGATAAAAACATTAATATCTTCACCTTCCACTGGACACTTTTCTGCAGGGTCGCTTTTTTGCCGATATTTTTGAAAGTCATCTTCTCTTTTCTATTGTCAAGCCTACGTCATTTCCGGTTTGGCGGTGGTCGTAACGACAAAGGCATCAGTTTCCCCCCCTTTCTTTTCGTCCTTCGCGGTACGGGTTGGAGCCTGCCTTTCTACTACCACTTTTTTTTTTTTTTTGCTAAACACACACATCCAAACACCCGGGCAACGCCGGGCTGAAATGCTAGTATATATAAAAGTTAACGTGTATGTGTGTGTGTCTGTGTGTGTACATTTCCCTACGCAATAACTTTCTCAATTTTAAGTTTACATACTCAAAATTTGATAAACAGGGTACTGAGATTTGGGAAAATCTTTGTGATCCGGTTTCAGCCAGAAATTTTGCTGTTAAGGGGTCAAAGTTCAACGATTTGACCTTTGAGAACTCTTCCAAACTCCTCCGACAATTTTGGGCCTAAATACTTGAAATTTTAGATATAGGTTCCTTAGACATGAATATAACTTAATAACGCCGGGCACCCATGCTAGTATGTCTATAAAAGTGAACGTGTCTGTGTGTATGTCTGTGTGTCCATTTCCCTACGCGATAACTCTCTCAATTTAAAGTCTACAGACCTGAAATTTGATATACAGGGTACTGAGATTTGGGGAAATCTGTGTAATTCGTGTTTGGCCAGAAATTTGGCTAGTAACGGGTCAAAGTTTAACGGTTTGACCTTTGAGAACTCTACCAAACTCTTCCGACAATTTGGAGTCTAAACACTTGAAATTTTAGATCTAGGTTCCTTAATAACTTGATTTGAACCCAAAACAATAAATTTTAAGGGGCAATAATAGGGATCAAAGTTTAAAAAATTTACCGCTTTTTTTTTTTTTTTTTGCTAAACATACAGCTCCTAACACCCGGGCAACGCCGGATTGAAATGCTAGTCATTGATATTATAGGAATCTTACTAAGATTCAGGTTTCCTTTCATAAGTAAAGTCAAATGTCCTACCTTCAGAACTAACTAGTGAGGAATGAAAAGGCCTCGCCTCAATTCTACAAAATAGAAAAGTTTAGCAATTCAAATCTTCTGCACGTGTAATGCATGCGTAATGTTAGCCCAATGGCTAGAACGTTAGGTGTCAAAGAGCTCATGTATTATAACTTCAAAGAATATAAAATTGATTATGTACTCATTATTGTGTAAACATGTTTTATGCATTCAACATCAACCAAATATATATTGTGAACATGTTTCTGAATTTTTATTTTAAAAACTATTTTGAACATTCTTAAATAATACTAATTATTACATACATGTGTCCTTCCAAAATATAATAATAATATATATATATATATATATATATATATATATATATATATATATATATATATATATATCAAACACAGTAGATGAATTTTCTGCTGTTCAAAATCGTAAAAAAGGCGTAAGTAGGTGAGCGACGTTTTTTTATGACTGGTTTCCATAGCGATCTCGTCGCTTCAGTTTTGTGTTTTCTAAACCATTCTTATTCTTAACATAAAGAAGCCGTCATGTTTCATGGCCGCGCATGCGCATTCGTGAAACAGTTGACAAACAGATAAACATCTAACGCCCCATCCCCCCACATGCCAGTTTGTCAATTATAATCTCTTAGCAGCCTTTTTTCCAGATTAAAACAGATTAAAACGTATTCCACATGTCTGGATTCCCTATATACTACATTTTAAATCTATAGCTAAAAAGAAATTCGTTGAATACATAGGTTGAGAAGTGTCTTCACGTACACAAACACACACGTTCTCACTTACACAGATATCCCTGTCGTTAACCCGTCGTAAAATACGCATAAATATTATATGTTTAATTAATGCAGAATTTTTATTTGTTATAAACAGAAATACCGTAGGTATTAAACGTAACGTTAAATTCCTTTTAAAAAAATGAAAAAAAAAACAGACAGAAACCGAAACACGTGCATGCGAGTATTATGTTTTTTTTCTAAATAGTTCTAAATAGTTCTAAATACTTCACTTCTTGTGAAGAAAAAAGTACTCGATCTGAGATCAAAACCAAAACCTAAAGACTGGTTCAAATACGATAACGATTGCACAAGCTTGACATGACTTTCAAAGAGTGTTGATAACTATTACACCAGCTTGACATGACTTGTAAAGAGTGTTTTGAAACCAACTCATACTTAACATATAGAAGTTGTCATATTTCACGGCCGTGTAGGCGCAAACGTAAAATAGTTGAAAACAGATAAAAATCTGGTCCTACCCCACGTATCTATTTTTCAATTTTGACCCCTCAGCAGACTTTTTTCGGAGAGAGATGCTAGTCTAGCGGCACTGATGAGTTGTGATATAACGAAACAGGACTGTATGTCGATGACTACAAATATATATATATATATATATATATATATATATATAGTAAGTTACAAAATATATATGGCGATTAAGCTACACTGAATATTTCGCGTTTCATCCACTCTTCAGTTGCATTTATCTTGTTCGTTATTAGTAATTTTATTTCTCGTATGGTTGTTCTTGTCCGGGGTTGGTTTATTATTATTATCATTATCATTATTATTGCTAGTGTTAGTTTTATTTTTGTCATGGTGTCTACTTTTTATTGTTTATTTTGTTGTTGTTGTTGTTTACATTGTTTTTATTTAATATTTTGTTATTATGTGCTTTAATTATCATCTCTAAATTTTCGCAGCAGCTGTAGGATAACTTTAAGGTATTTTTACTGAAAATTTTGTGTAATAATAACGAACAAGATAAATGCAACTGTCTGAATGTCCTATATACCGAATTTCAAATCTGTAGATTAAAGCCAAGGATTGAACCCAGAACCGTCGTGTTGACAGTCGGCAGTTCTCCCACTCGACCACAGAAGGGACGCCAGCAAATAACTCGTCGGAATGTCTATTTAAATAGACATCCGCCACCAATCTTACAGTGCTCAAACCGCCTGTTTGTATATATATATATATATATATATATATATATATATATATATATATATATATATATATATATATATATATATATATATATATATATATATATCGTTTGTATATATATTTTTTTTTTCAATTTTCACCCCAAACAAGGCACAGTGCCACTTTGAAGCAGGGGGCTACTATCAGGGACTTAATTAGCAGGGTCATTATGAAGGGAGATGAGTAGAAAGATGTTTGTTAACCTTACACTTGAACTTCTGTATATCAGTGCAGTTGGGAAAACAGAATCCCGGAAGAGGGTTCCAAAGACCTGCAGTTCTGGGGAAGAAACTATTGGAGTAAAAAGCCTTCTTGCACCTAGGGATCTCTACTGTAAAGGGATGAGACTTAGTAGCTTGTCGGGTTTGTCGGGGTAGTTACGTCGGGGAGGTACAAGTGTTTGCAGTTCGTCAGAGCATTCACCATTAAAGTATTTGTAGAACAGGCAGAGGGATGCAACATCTCGTCGATGGGACAGAGGCTGAAGCCTAGATGACAGTTCAGGACCTATCAGGTTGGCGACTCTTTTTTGAACCCTGTCCAGGAGCGAGAGACAAGCAGCAGATACTCCAGCCCAGATGTGACAACAGTACTCCATACATGGGCAAATGGTGGCCTTATAGAGGTACAGAATACTGTCAGGCGTAAGTAGTTTTTTAGCACGGTAGAGGGAGCCAATCTTCCTTGGCAATGCTCTCAATGTATCTATTCCAGTTCATATTCCCTGTAAACGTTAGGCCGAGGAGTTTAAAAGAAGTACTTTCAGGCAATGTGTTCTTGGCCATTGCTATTGGTGGTAGAGAAGGTTTCTTGTAGTTATTGAAGGAAACAAGCTTAGTCTTAGCAGCATTGAATGTGACCATCCATTTTTGTCCCCATTCCACTACAGATTGGAGGTCATCCTCTAGTGTTTCTGCCATTTCTTTGGATATGTGTTCATTTGTTTTCCCCTCATATCTGTTATAGAGAGTGGTGTCTTCGGCAAATATACCCATCTCTGAAACAATTTTATCAGGGAGGTCGTTTATGAATATCAGGAATAATAGAGGTCCACGGATAGACCCCTGAGGTACTCCCACATTTATGTCATATTGTTTAGATGTACGACCGTCGAGGACAACTTTGATTTTTCTCTTACTTAAGAAGGATTTAATTACATTATGAATTCTTCCAGTGATTCCATATGATCTAATTTTCCTTAGAAGACCATCGTGCCATACCCTGTCAAAAGCCTTAGATATATCAAGGGCTACCGATCTACCCTCCTCTGTTTTGTCCAATGAACGATATATACGTTCAGAAACTACAGTTAAGATATCTGCTGTTGAACGGGCTTGCCTGAATCCATATTTTTTGTCAGTCAGGAGTTTAGCAGATGTTAGGTGCTGGACTAGGGCTTGATTAACTAAGGACTCAAATATTTTGGCGAAAAGCGGGAGGAGGCTAATGGGGCTATAATTTAGTGGGTCAGTTCTTTCACCAGAATTCTTGAAGACTGGTACCACAGAGGCGGTTTTCCAGCAGTCGAGAAAGCAAGATTCGTTAAGGCATTTATTGCAAAGTTTGGAGAGAACTGAAGCAACCTCGGCAGAGCATTTTTTAATAGCACAACCGGGATGAGATCTGGTCCACATGCTTTTGAGGTGTCTAGGTTTTTTATAATAGTATGTACCTGAGAAGGGGTGATTTTCAAATCGTCTAGTGTGGCGGAGGAAAATCAGGGAGGGAGTGGTGTACCGAGTTCAGTGTGGAGTTTGAGGCAAACCGACTGGCAAGCAGATTAGCCTTGTAAGTTGCCGTGCAAGCAACCTCATGATTGTTGGATAGTGGGGGAATAGTTGACTGTCCATTATTTACTACGCTGTTGTAGATTTTCCAAAAATCCCGGGTTCCTAATTTCTGTGCTTCGATTCGTTTTCTGGTGGTTTCAGAGTAATCAGTCTTAGCTGTCTCTATCACTCTCTTACAATTATTTCTAGCTTCTATAAACTTCTGTTTATTTGAGCTGGACTTAGGTCGGTTAAATCTGCGGTACGCATGCTGCCTTTAACAAATGGCAGCTGCACAAGCAGAAGTAAACCATTGGGGAGAGTGGGGCTTGCTATAGAATTTCCGTGCGGGAACATGTGCTTCAATTACAGTTTGGAACCATTCAGTGGTCTTGTTTGCACACTGTTCCGCTGGAAGAGTAAAGATATTTTGCCATGGGGCATCTCTGATGAGTTCCCTGATTGCTTCCCAATCAGCCTTTTTGTAATACCTCGTAGTTTTGAGTAGTGTGTCTTCAGTTTTAGGGCGAGAATTTAGACTGATTTCTACCATTATCACAGCGTGATCAGCATTCTCGAGTGGGCTGTAGACATTTGCTGTACAGTCATCGGAACCGTTGTCAGAAAGAGATCTAGAAGTGAGGCATGTTGATCTCCATTTTATCACCTCTTATTCTTATTTTTAGACACCATCTTTTAAGTTACTACGCTATTTTATCCCAATTCAATTATCTCTAATTTAAAAAAAAAAAACTTCCTTCTTAATCTCGTGTCATTTTATTTACTTAATCTATCACCGCTATATTTCCAGACGCAATTTTTTAATCTCTACGATATTTTAACTTTTAGACGTAATCCACCACACTAGTTTACTATAATTTATTTTCTCTCATAAAATGTATATACATGTATATATGACATCTAATTTACATAAGGAAAACACGCTGCTCTCAGCCATCATTATATATAGCCCCAATCCTCCGACTCTCTCGTCAATGACCATCCCTCTTGAAGAAGCCCGCATAAATCGGGCGAAACGTTGAGTATTCAGGTCCTTCCACCTCCATTTTATTTCATATCGTCGGATTTAATCCAGCTCAACAATCATATATATATATATATATATATATATATATATATATATATATATATATCGTATGTTTAATAAATAAAAAAAACAACGAAGTGCTCGCCTACTAATATAAATTATTTTAACATATCCAATATTTCTAAATTTAAAAGCACTGTAGAATTGAAAAAGTTTGAAAACGTTATGTCTTTTTTTCTAATTAATTTCGGACTTAAAATCCTTCGTCAGTTACATAATTCTTAAGTTTTAGAGGTTTTCCCCCTCGGAAGTAAAAAGTCCGTAGTCGTGTTGTTATTACCGGGATAAAGGAATTGTTTTTGGCATCAGGAAATAAGCACACATTTTCTCGATTCCGAAACCGATTCCGATTCTCTTCAAAAATTTTGATTGCTAGTGCAAATTCCGATCAATCATCCCAACAAAAAAAAAGTGGCCTTGTGTGCAGTTTGGGTTTATACTAATGAAATTGATGTGTTGTGCTTGATAGGTAATGGTGGCCCTATGTATACTTAAGAACTTATATTCTTTGTCTTTCTTTAATGCTTCCTCTTTATATCTAATAATTTTAATTTATTTTATTGTATTTTTTTAGTTTTTATATTTTGTTTGTTAAATGTTGGATTGTTGTGTGTATTTAGAGTTGGTTGATGGAAATTTACGGCGATGTTGTGTGTTTATTAGTCATAATTAAAAGGAAGATAGATTTATGGAGTTAGTATGTAAATTATTTATTGGTGATGGGTATGGCGTATATGTTCTTTATTTCAAAGCGTGTGATAGTTTTGTTGATATTAGAGCGAGGTATTTTACGCCTGATTATAAATTATTATTTGTACGTTACGTATTTCTACTCTCGAATTATTTAGCCAGAATTTTTTTTCTTCTGGATGGAGACATTTTGAAAACTTCTGATTGACATTGATTTAGTTTATAGATGAGTTGTTGATTGCTTGAGGCATCTTGTGTTTTGGCATGTGCATAGTAAGCACTTCGTTGATATGGGTTTGTAGGGACCAATTTGTCCAATAATTCTCCGTTTAATGGTGTATAGTGTTGTTGAGTCTTTTAGGCAACTTATATAGTGGTTATAACGGAAGTGATGGCTCGTTTTTTCTTTAGAGAAAACATCTCTAACATACCTATTCACTACATCACATTACATAGACCCAATAAAAAAACAAACATAATGTGGTTTACCTCTGCACTTTTCTCTTAATTTAACGTACGCATATACTTTTTCCCCTTTTTTAGGTAAACACTTTCAATCATAAAATATGATCAATAAACGAAATAAACGTTTTTATATGATGGTTAAAATCAGTTACTCCTGTTAAACTTTGTAGGTTCTATAATCATCTCCCGAATAATACCTCCTATCATCTTACTTAATTTCACCAGCTCATAATGAAGATTAACCTTTAAGGAGGATAGTGTCCAGTTAAACCCGTTGTCTATTAAGCTAGAATTACCTTTTGCATAAACATCACAAAAGCCTCCGTCTATGCATATATGTATGACACGGGGAGTTTCTAAGCGAAGAATTTACTCTCATAAAACCTTTCTATTCTCGGAACACGTTTTCCCTAGCTAACTGTATCAACAGTAGAAATACGTAACATAGACAGAGTTATAATACTTATATGTAATAATATAGTACCTTGCACTACCACCAACAAAACTATGGCACACTCTTAGGTATAGAGCCTATACGCCATACCCATTACCAATAAACAACTTCTATACACACTCCGCAAATCTACCTCAGTCTAAATCAACTACCACTAATACAATCACAACAGCGTCATACGTATACATCAACCAAATCCAAAAATACACTACATTCCAACACACCTTTAAATAAAACATAAAGATCAAATAAAAAAAATTATACCGATAAAAAAGTATAAACAAGTTGTAATGTATACATAGAGCCACAATCATTCGACCCAGCACCAACATATTATATTAACATAACTCCAAATTATACATTCATACCCTCAATTTCATATATAAACTGTAACAGTACCTTGTAGAATATAAATTTTTTTTCAGCAAAGTTACTTGAAAGACAATAAACGACAATATACAATAAACAGAAATAAATAAAGTTTTAAATAAATAAACATCTAATAAATCCCCTCCCGTCTTTAAAAAAAATGTAAGTAAGAGGCATGAAGTTGTTTTGTTTTGTTTTGTTTTTAATCACGGCATATTTTTTATGGCGGTAAACAAAAATAAACATCAAAATAGTGATTTATGTTTCTTCCGGCTTTTCTTTTTTTTGTTTTGTTTGTTTTTTTTTTCGAAATTTTCAATTATAAAATGGGGATGATGACTCCGTCTGCGTTGACTAGCCGCATTTTATTCTAAATTCAGTATGACTACATAAATAAAACCCGAGTACCTTTAACTGACACTGGAATTAATGTTTTTAAAAATATTATATATATATATATATATATATATATATATATATATATATATATATATAAATATATATATATATATATATTTATATACAGGGTGGCCCCAAAAAGCAAAAGCTAAATGGAGGCCATCTAGAACATTTGCTGTAGAACGGAGACAAGAGTCTAAAGACCCTAGTGTTTTGATGTGATGTTTTGAATATAATAAACTAGTTATGACCAAAGTTTCATTGCATTCGGACAAAATACTAAGAAACGGGGCCCGTTTTTTTTGGTCACCCTGTATATATATATATATATATATATATATATATATATATATATATATACACATATTATATGTGTATATTTGTGTGTATATTTGTGCGTGTGTGTGTGTGTGTAGATGTGTATTGGGGTGGAGAGGGCTCCCGTAAGCCGTGGTGAAGGCAACCTTTCTAGGAGAAGCAAATCTCTGATTTAAAAAACCATAAAGCGGAAGACCAGTACCCGCATTAAGCTGGTCTGCAGTTTAATTTGTTGCTGGTTTTCCTGTCTCTTGCTTGTTGCTGGATCTCAACATTTTGAACCGAGAGAGAGACTTAGCTCTCGTACAAAGCTAAGACTCTGAAACATCATCTTTGTATAGATACTCCCTCAGGCATTTGGGCTCATGGATTTTAAATGTCTGAGGGAGTGGCACTCGTCTGACAAGACGTTGCAATCATCATATATATATATATATATATATATATATATATATATATATATATATATATAGAGAGAGAGAGAGAGAGAGAGAGAGAGAGAGAGAGTGGTTTTCCTCAGTCTTGACGGACTATGGATACTCATTCTAAGGGTGTCTGCGCATGAAATTTGTGTGGCAAGAGTCGCGCAGTCTCCAACCATGCACCTCCTGAGTCAACATTGTTGCATACCGGTAGCAAGTTAAGGTTCAGGACGACTGGAAACAATGCCGAGACGAGTGGAGAGCACATACAATGCCTAGAATTCCAAAATGGTCACCCATGGTACTAGCCAGGCTCAACGTTGCTTAACTTCGGTGATCTGACGAGAACCTGTGTGTCAACGTGATTATATATATATATATATATTGGAATCGAGAAAGAAAAGTGTTAATGATTATATTTATACTCTGTTGTTATACCTTAATAAACATCTGGCTTCTTATTAAAAAAAACTTTTATGCATATATATAATGCATTTCTGGGCATAGACTATTACTTTCTTTACATTTACAAATAAAAATAACATCATGCGAAAACATCTGAGTTATACATGCTAATAGATATTTTGTTATAAATGTTTAGGACGATACTGCCTTCTTCTTTTGTAAGAATAGATTATACAACTTTTATGAAAAACTGGACATGTTCGACTCTGTACAGTGCTTATTTCGGATGTTCTTGGAGCGTGAAATTGTTCCTCAGGAACAAAGAGGATTCCTGGGTTTTTATTATTAATAATGTTACGCGTTTATCTTGATTTTATTATCGCTATATATATACATATATATATATATATATATATATATATATATATATATATATATGTGTGTGTGTGTGTGTGTATATATATATATATATATATATATATATATATAGAGAGAGAGAGAGAGAGAGAGAGAGAGAGAGAGAGATTAGAAAAATAATAACCACCGTGTAGCTTTCTTTATGAAAAAAGAAGGAAGAAATTCCATTTCACATTTTGGTAATTTAGAGAAAACCAAAAAAATGATGATTGTCATAGTGTTATTTGATAGCTTATAATATTGCGAAAATTTACAGTGCATGAGCATAGTCAGATTTTATAAAATGAGATGAAAAGATGAAACGTATATTGGTCAAGTGAAACACGCGATATACTACAGAAATATGAAATATTCGCTTTGTTCTTTTCGAATTCATTATAAACATTTCATATCGGGACTGTAAAGAGAACTAAAAATAAGAATTATTCTTTAAAAATCCGACCAAATCAGATTGGTCAGACCTATATATGCAAGAAGAATACTAATCACCTAATATTAATTTACTAAAGTTCTGCAGTGTACTAAATGAAAGTAAATATACCCCAAATTGCTCGCTATTACGTTTAGCAGATGTGTTTCAAAATTCATAATAAGTTACTTAGTTTAAGCGTCAATCCTATATATACAAATATATAAATATGTACGCATACGTAACTTTTATTTATATATATATATATATATATATATATATATATATATATATATGGGCTTAGATATTTGAACGATGTAAAAACATTGTTAATTCACTCCCGCATAGCAACAGCCGAATAGTGCAACGGTTAGAAGCTCCGACTGTCATTTGGGCGGTCGGGTTTTGATCGTGGCTTGAAGTAGTTTCTTGTCTAGCCGCACTGATGAGCTGTGAAACAGTACTGTATGTTGATGAATCTCTCTCTCTCTCTCTCTCTATATATATATATATATATATATATATATATATATATATAAGAACAAATAGTTAATAAAACATGTTAAAAAACATTTTGGAAAAGAGTTAAAAACATATTTAATTTCAAAAAGGAAACACTAAATAAATGGACAGTCCTTAATCCGCGGAGTTTCGAAGAAATATTTTCCTTTTCATCATTAGATATATATATATATATATATAAACCCTGTGTATCACGTTATTGCAGATCAATATATTTTTTTAATTTTGAAAATTCTATGAAACGTAGATAAGTGAAATTTAGTACACTGGAAGAACATCACAAGGTGCTTTATTTCTCTGATTTTTTGCGGAATTTGAATAAATATTTTGAAAAGTATGTTAATTTTTCTATTTTCTGGTAATTTTAAGTGTGTATCGCTGGAGGTCTCCCAAATTGCCTAGAAAGGGTCGATTGACAGCAAATGAAAAGGAACATGTTGTTGCAGGCATTGCAAAAGGTTTATCTCTCATAGATCTAGCCAGGGAGCTTGGAAGATATCGAAGAACATTGTCTTCATTCGTTGAAAATCCAAACATCAAACCAAAGAAGGACAAAAACACAAGAAAGTTAGTTTCTGCTCGTGATGTTAGAAAATTTGCCGTCAACTTATCAAGCAGCCGGACAGCAACAGGGCTGCTATATTTGATATGGTTAGAATACCTTTCTTCTCCAGAAAGACATGCTACAATGTTTTAAACGAAAATTGCAAGAAGCATTTCGCCCATAGCAAGACCTGTTTTAAACCAAACTCAAAAGGAAAAACGTTTGACCTGGGCTCAGAAATACATGAAAACCAGTTTTGAAAATGTACTTTTCACCGATGAGGCCAGAGCCACCCGTGATGGACCAGATGGGTGGGCCAAAATTTGGAGTCCTCTTGGATTCCCTACCCCTGATCGATTCTGTCGTCAACAGGGAGGTGAAGATGTCAGGTTTTGGGCTGGAATAATCTGCGATGAACTAATTGAACTATTTCAAGTGCCAAAAGGTGCCAAACTGATAAACCAGTGTTATATTTTATTTTTAAATGAGCGTTTGTCACCATGGCTTTATGACCTTCCATTGGCACATCATCGCAAGTTGATTTTTATGCACGACAATGTGCCATCTCACTCAGCCAAGGCTACGACATCCTATCTTAAGTCATTAGGTATTAGTGGAGAAAATTTGATGACATGACCACCTTGTTCTCCAGACATAAACCCAATTGAGCAGCTTTGTTCAATAATAAAGATAGACGTTTATGAAGGTGTTCAATTTTCGTCGTGGGTGGTTGTATGCTTGAGGAGTTTAAATTCTAATATATGGAAACAAATTCACACACACACACACACACACACACACATATATATATATATATATATATATATATATATATATATATATATATATATATATATAGCAGCGATTACGAAAAAAAAGATGTAGGTGCCATCGACCAGAATTGTAAACTCAAACATGCAACTATCTAGCTGGATTCTTTAGTCTCTGAGCCACCCCCAGATACACATAAATAATTAAAAAATAGCGTTGCTTGCCCTATTAATGTAGCTGCGTGTGCATGCAAACAGGTTTAGTCGACTATTCCTGTTAAGATCACATGTCTCGTTTTAAATTTTGACGCCTTAGTAGCTCTGAAGACTATATATTCAGAGAGGAGTTTGGTAGAGAGTTTTCGCACACAAACCGACAAGTTCACTTATATATCTATATATATATGTGTGTGTGTGTGTGTGTTTGTGTGTGTGTGTGTGTGTGTGTGTATAATTATATATATATATCTGTGTGCTAGAAGGTTTTCATCTTATATTCTACGCACCTGTGCAGAATGCAGCAACTAAGCATAAACAGAATTTAGCGTAAAAGTTAAATAAAGCAAATAATTTAATAAGAAACCATAAAAAATGAATAAGTAATTAATTAACGCTTGTTTTTAAGGAATACGCAAATTAGTTAACCTTCATGTAGTCGCTCGCATATCCATAACTGATTATATAATTTTTAACTGATCGATAATTTTTAAATGGTAATGTAAGCTTTTAATGTCAATGCCTGAGCGATAAATATCTCAATTTTATAGGTTTATAGAATACATAGGTATATGTGTGTATATATATAACAAAAAATAGACAAGCCTCTACATATATAGCGCTGTTTCGTCTTGATTGTTCAAACACTTTCTCAAGTTAATTCATTCAAAGAAAAAATATTAGTTAAAAATTGAAATACGTAGTGCGTCTATGGTGTGCAAAGTTCGTCTTATTCTTTTTTCTTTCTTCAAACAAATGGCATCATTGTTAAAATTCGAAATAAGTGTCAGGCCTATGAAGTGAGATGGATTTCTTGTGTACATAATATAGCTTTTACATAAAAATGCAAACACGGTGTACTGTTACATAGTTATGTTCGGGATGTGTGTTGATTGTGTCAGCCTTAACGTACTTATTTTGTCTCTTTTCAGTCTTCCTTTTCCTTAGCTTTGTGGCTGTTGAAAACAGTGTATGTTTAAAAGTGTTTTCTTTCTTCTTGGTCAAAACAGTTGCAATAATTGTCGTGACAAAGAAAACAATAACACTTAAGTCTTAGCTTTTCATTGGCAGTTATATTCACTTTTGTTGTTATTGTTGTGGGTTTACAGTAATTATCTATTATATTTATCTTCTTGTACATAATAAAAGAGACGCAATTTTTCCCCTCTAGACGAAACTACCTTAGGTTGACAACAACAGATGTCACATAAAAAATTACTATGTTCACGTCATTAGCCATTACGTTATCTATAGACCGCTATTACATACACATTATTTCGTTATATTAAAAAATTACATTTAGTCCGAGGAGCGCCATGACCATCATCGTCTTAATCTAAATAGTAAGTAGCTCAAATTTCACCATCACTTTACTGACTCCTCTTACGACACCATTCTACACCGAGTTCTTTTATACTTTTTCCTACTTTTCCTGGGTGTTAATCGTCATTAACTGACTACAGATTTTCTACACAAACGTATATTCTTAGCCCTTACATCTGACACTAATAATGATGTCTCCCTTTGATATATTCGGCGGAGCTGATTGGATGAGAAGTATTCATTCTACAATTCCAACATTCGGTTATTCCATCAAATAAACGAATAGTTATCGACTATAAAACACGCCGCCATTTTCGGTGTGTACACAATAATCTTACGTCTTATTTATTCTTCACGGAATTATTCCGCTTAGAAACTGAACTTTTATTCTTTATTTGTGAAAATATTGCACTCACAAAACATAAATCATTGACGATACATCATGACCAGCTACAAGAAACTACTTCTGTTTATAGTCGGAGGGAGGGAAAGTTAAATATAGAGAAATACAAAGAGTGGGGGGTGAGAGAGAGAGAGAAATAAGCTGTTTTACGATATTATTTGGGTACATCAGGCGTTATAACTGTTACTTTACAACCATTTTTCGTTTCTTTCTTGTGGGAAGAGGGGGTTCATTCATTTTTGAAAACATCCAATTCAGCGAACACACACTTTTGGGGTGTTTTAACATTTACGCAGGGTTTTCCGTTTTGTTTTATCCAGTTAACATACTCTTACTTGTTTTTTTATATTCCCTTTTCTTTTATTTTTACGTGCGCGTATTTTAATTTTATTAAATTAAATGTTTCGTTTTCTACCACATTTTTACGATGAAAATTTATACATCAACTTTGTTTTAAACCTTTAATTTATTGTAATATACATATTAAAACCAAATGGTTTAGTTTGCGTTTACATCAATTTAAACTGGTGAATGGCGCGTAGAAAACAACGTGCACGAACAAAATACAAGAAAACAAATAATTTAAATAAATGAAATACATAATAAATGATGAATGAGAAATACACGGAAGAATCTTTGAGACGAACTATTTTTAGAAGCAGAGTCCGGTAAGTTACCAGTCAACATTACCACAGCTGTTTTTGTTTTTTGTTTGTTTGTTTTTTATATACCTGTGGGAAGCAACAACAACAACAACCGTATTATACCTTTTTTCGAGATGGGAGACACGCTTTCACCGGGCAACGCTGGTTAGCCGGTACTGCTAGTTTGCAATAAAAAATTAAATGGACATAAATATGATATTTAATATCTGTAGTGTAAAGAAACAAGTTGAAACTATTATAGACGGGGACGATATGTTTTACTTCTACATATGTGCCAGCGTGATCTCCACATACGAAAAATAATACAATAATAATTCGACAAGAAGAGAGGTCGCCTGTCATCTGCATTTGTCGTTATAACTCGGCAATAAGTTTTAAAAATATCTATAATTTAATGAAGATGGTCGGAGAAAAATATTTGATTTATATTATTTCAATTTTAAAAAAATAATAATAAATCAATCTCTTAACATCGAACATAGATTTAAATGATTTGTTAACTGTTTATAACAGTTTAAGATCATCAGAGTTATAAATAGTGTATTTTGTTCTAGAAATATCTAATTGGACACATCAAAATATCTTGTTCATAATGTTGTTTTTTTATTATTAATTACGGGGAGTAAACTATACATCGTAAGAGAAGGAAATAGGTTATTTTGTTATGTGTTTGATTTTTATTTTTAATGAGGATTGATTATTCGTATTATTTGGAATATTCGGACTACTGTTCTCATCTTCAGTATCATTTTTACAACGTTTCGGTCGATGTAACCTCTTGCCTTCTTCTGGTGTATCTTGTCGAATGTATATACATTCCCGAGTTCAACAAGATACACCTGAAGAAATTTCTGAAATTAATGTTTGGAATGTAGCTTTTTCCCCGTCATCTTTTAGATTGTAGTATTGGTAACCTTAAGTGGGATGAGTTTCAAATGTATCCTTAAAAATGGTTTCTTTTTAAAGATTTTCAAGTGGTATTAAATTTTGGATCAGGACTCTGTGTGTGTGTGTGTGTGTGTGTGTGTGTGTGTGTGTGTGTGTGTGTGTGTATTCGTTGTTTATTTGTTTCTTTGGATTAATAGTATATAAAATGGACAAGTGCCCGCGTGCTAGTCACTAGTCTCGTATATATATATATATATATATATATATATATATATATATATATATATATATATATATATATATATATATATATATATATATATATATATATGTATATGTATATATATATGCCACCTTTTGTTAAGCATATTTTCACCATAAACATAAATATACATATTTATATGCGTGTGTACAAATCTCACATGTTTTGTTTTTCAGTGTCACTCTTTTTTCACGTTATTTTCCTCCATCGCGGTACGAGTTCGAACCTGCCTGCCTACTACCACTTTTTACAGTAGACTACAAACAAGTACTTCATTGCTCCATTATTTTGTCTAACTTAAATGACTAATTAAGAACTAAATACCATGAAAATACTTCTCTTTGATAGTTCATTAGATCTCAAATATATTCCGTATATTCATTTTTACCATTATCTCTTCATTTATTTTATCTCTTCTTCAAAACATCACCCTATTAGGAAAACATCTAATTATGTGTTCGGTTTCTTCTTTGAAATATTTATTGTCAATAAATTACCAATGGTAGAAGAAATATTAAAATAGTTGCTTCAGTATTTCGGAATTGCATTACTTGTTTTCAAGGTCTCGTTAACATCACACCTTTTTCTTCTATATAGTAAACTAGTTAAAGATTCCAATTTATTTTTATAGCTGAGACTCTTTATTCCTTTTATTCGTTTACTTATTTTTGCTAGTTTGCTGCATTCGCTTATTATGCAGTTTATTGTTTCGTCTCTTTGTCCAAAAGCCTGCATTTGCTGTTTTCTTGTGTCTTGTTGATCCTTGCTTTTATGTGGTTGGTTCTAATCGCGTTCTCTTGTGCAGCTGTTATTGGGGATTTAGTTTCTCTGTTAAGGTTCCCTTTTTGTAGCCATGTCCAAATGTTTCCGTTAGTCTCATCTTTTATTATCCTTATGAATCGTCCATGTAGTTGTTTCTCTCCTCGTATTTTCTTTTCTCGTCGTATCCCTTGTTTCTTCTGTTTCTGCTTTTTTATTTTTTGTTTTTCAGTGTCTTTTTCTGTAGTAATTATTATTTCAGTATTCTGCACTATGTATCGTGTAATTCTTTTCTTGTGTCATTTATACAGTCCCCTATACTAGCCAGCCCTTTTCCACCGTCTTTTCGTTTCACATAGACTTGGTCAGTATCATTTTTTTATGTAGTGCATTGTGCATTGTCATGAGTGTCTTGGTCTTCTGAATTATTAGTATTATCATTATTAATATTTAATTTATCATTATCATTATTATTATTATCATTATTATTATTATTATTATTATTATATTTAATTATTATTGTGCTATTTTTGTTGTTATTATATAACTTAGAATGAGTGCCTTATGTCGGACGTCTATAGTAAATCTGATATTGTAGTGACTAATTCCTATTAACCCATAACTGTATATCGACGGATACCATAATACTTTGTTTGCTGCTACTTATCATAACAAAAATACAAAGAAAATTTCAGTTAAATCTATCCTGTAGTTTCCGAGAAAAAAGTAAGACGTAAATGTGGTATTGTGGTGACTAATCCCTATTAATCTGTAGCTGTGCATCGAATGGATACCATAATTTTTAGTTCACTGCATTTGCATATAAGAAAGATGGATTCAAAATTTCAGCCAGATCGGCCCAATAGTTTCCGAGAAAAAATGGAACGGCAAGCAAACAGACGAACTAAAAGTGGAGTTCATATGTAATATATATTGATGCTGACATTCTGTGGATGTTCAGCATAAATGGAGACGCCCTGATATTATTGTAGCTCTTTTGTTAAAACTGCAAAAGTATTTATCTAAGCTAGCAAGGACACAGGCATAGCCTGGTTGTAAATTACGCTGAAATATGATATTTTAATGTATGCAGATTTCGTGTACATTATTATAGAGTCAATTTTCAATCCATTCTTATATATTATAAAGTTATGATTTCAAAAATAAAAAATATATCCATATGACTTGGGTTCATCAGCTTGAATCGAAACTGAAAATAAAACTTATATATATATATATATATATATATATATATATATATATATATATATATATATATATATATAACTTGTGTTCCTTCAGCTATAATCGAAACCGAAATCAAAACCTATGAAGAATTCTTGGTAAAATTATTTATTACAAGAAATAGGTTATAACAATTAACCGACCGTCACTTGGAAGAAAAATTACGTAAGTGTGACACACAAAATAACACATACACACTGTCGTATATAGACTAGCGAGACCTGTGGAAATTCCATAGGGGACTGATTCATATGTAATATTAATGGTGGCACGCTGTAGATATTCAACGTAAATGGAGACGCTCTGATATTATTGTAGTTTTTTTGTTAAAACTGCAAAAGTATTTATCTAAGCTAGCATGGGCGATATGATATTTTAATTCTTGCAGATTTCGTATATATTATTATAGAGATAATGTTCTATCGATTTTTATATATTATAAAGCTGCGATTTAAAAAAATAATAATATGACTTGGGTTCATCAGCTATATATATATATATATATATATATATATATATATATATATATATATATATATATATATATATAAGAGGAAGGTTTATGTCCAGCCCGACTGATGGGTTGTGATACAACGAAACAGTACTGTAGCTACAAATTACTGCTTATGTAAAGACAAATTGAAAGTGAAACTTGCTCTACTTCCGCGTTGAGCACCATTGTGTTAACCTCGTTATATTTCACTATATATATATATATATATATATATATATATATATATATATATATATATTTAGTTCGTTCAGCTATAATCGAAACCGAAACCAAAACTTCTGAAGAATTCTTGTAAAAATATTTATTTAAAAAAAATAGATTACTAAAGTGCCATCAGCTAAAATCGAAACCGAAACCAAGACTTATGAAGAATTCTCGCTAAAATTATTTTTTAAAAATAGATTATTGAGTGTCATTAGCTATAATCGAAACCGAAACCAAAATTAAGGAGAAGTAATAGTAAAATTATTCATAAAAAATCAAATGACTTGCGTGCTATCAGCTATAATCGAAACCGAAACCAAAATGTATGACGAATTCTTGGTAAAATTATTTATTTCAACAAATGGAAGTACATAACAATTAAACGACCCGGATGTAAACATAACACAGAAAATAACGCACATGCTATTGTATTAATATATAGATTTGGTTGATGTTAAAGGAAATAAAAATGATACGAAATAAAAGTAAAAATATTACCGAGCAATGCCGGGTAGGAACAGCTAGTGTCTACTAAAATGTCTAATCATACGTACAATCCATTGATTTCCTTTTACATGGGTAAGATCCTATAGAGAAAGTGACATTCCATTGAAAGGACACATCCAAGTGTCTAGTTTAGTAAAGTATCAAATCGAATTACCTCTCTTTGTAATACAAAGAAAGCCACCGACACTTCTGAGTTGAAACTGGTTGAGATACTTAAATCAGATTGAATGTAAGCGGCTTTTAGAGTGTTTTCTGTCCAGACTAGAGACACAAACGTTTTGGAATAGTTACTGTAATTATGATGCCGACTGGATGCAGCTGTCGGAAATGATGTTTGAATAGTGAAGAGAGATAGAGAGAAAGAGAGAGGGTGTGTGTGTGTATATGACAGAGAAAGAGAGGGTGAAGAAAGTCATTTATATCTCTGTAAACATTTGCTTTTATATCTGTATGTACATGATTTGCTTCCAAACTAATTAACAGATTATTCTGATTTTTCCAACGCAGCTGCTAGTAGTCGTAATGTGAGCTATATTAGGTTTAACGTCGTTTTATACAAAGTGGATACTAAAGGAGGTTGAATTTCTTCGTGAAAATTCAGATACTTCTAATTTTAGGGAAGTTTTAGCAATCGACATTAAACATTATTCTGAAAATCATAGTTTAGAATATATAAATGGGTTTTTAGGGAGCATTATGTGGGAACAACATTCCATTTGAAAATTCAAATATTTCAGATTTGCATTAAATTTAATCCATAGCCACTAAACGCTGATTAAGCAAGATTCGATTAATTTTAATTTTTTCATGAGACCCTTTTAGCTTAAACGTTAAACTTGAGACATTTTTTTTTTAATCTAAATCATCTAATATATCTTTTATCAAAATTGGAATAGGAATTCTAGACATAAGGTTTAGTTAGCATTATATATTTAGTTAAGCTTTCTAAGTGCACATAAAATTGATGCAACTCACAGACGAGACGTTGCGAGTCTAAAACTGTTTTATCGGTTTTTTTCATGGCAGGTGTTCAACTGAGTTTTTGATCCATCGTCTTTCCCTGTAAAACATTCATGACAAACACTCGCCTAGCTACAACCACTGCCAGTAATTTTCCTTACTCTCTATTCATGCCTAAAACTAAACAAAAAACTCTTCTTTCCTGGAACTGCCCGGCTGTGGAATGCAATACCAAAGGGCTGCTTCTGAGCTGATGAATACATGGTTGCTTTTAAATCCAATGTAAACAAGTTATTGTTGAACCGTACTCTTAAATAATCAATTTCTACCCAATTGTCATCTACAATATAAATCTCACCTGTCTGTTTAAATGTATGTATGTATGTATGTATGTATGTATGTATGCATGCCTAAAACTTTCGACATAGGCGACGGATTTTCACGGGATCGATAGCGTTTTGAAGCTCGACCCTTCGGACAACAAATATCGAAAAATTGCCTAAGAACATTAATTCCTTCACCTTCAACTAGACACTTTTCTACAAGGAGGGGTCGCTTTTATCGCCGATATTTTCGAAAGTCATTCCCTCTTTTCGATTGACTAGCCTTAATTTAAAGTTTCGGCAGTTTCGGGTTTGACGATGGACGCAACGGAAAAGGCGTCACTCTTTTTTCACGTTATTTTCCTCCATCGCGGTACGAGTTCGAACCTGCCTGCCTACTACCACTTTTTACAGTAGACTACAAATAAGTACTTGATTGCTCCATTATTTTGTCTAACTTAAATGACTAATTAAGAACTAATTTTATTTTAATTTAACTTCGATGGGTGCTTGCAACACATTTGGACTTTTAGTACATATTTTAGTAAATAGTGTTTACACTAATTGAGGTACAAGTTTAAAAATACCGAAGATAAATAACTTGTGTTTCAGTAACAAATATAGTGCGTACTATCTCTTATTTTCTAATAGAATTATTTCCCTTAGTTTTGATTTGTCTTAAATTCAGGGTCCTCTATTTATTATTCGTATGGGATTTTGTTTTTTTACAAATAGAGACTAACACTTATCTACTCTTATATTTTTCTAGACTTGTAGATGCATTCATAATATCAGGAGCATTTTTAGTATATATGACGAACAAATATATACTACACTGCTCTCAAAATAAAGGAAGTAATGTCTGAAACAACGGTATCATTATAAACGAACATATACTATACTATCCTCAAACAAGGAAGATAATGTCTGGAAGGATGATCTCACGACAACAAAGTAGGTACTACACTATTTTCTACCAAATAAAAAGATAATTTCTGGAAGTATAATACAGAAAAACAAATACTATACTACCTCGTAAAAATAGGGAAAATGTCTGAGGGGATTGTATCGTAATAACAAAACAGGTACTACATTAACCTCCCGACTAAAAAAGGAGGAGATATGCCTGGGGGAATTGTCTCCTGACAACGGAGCATATACTGCACTACTTCCCACTACCAAAAAATGGATGAAGTAATTCCTGGGATAAATGTTATAATGACGACAAAGCAGGTACAAATTCCCGCCTCTGAACTGGTTTTGAATTAGTTTAGTAAACTGAATCAACCATTAAAACATAGTAATAGTTTAGTTTCGGATTCAGATATAGCAGTAATAGTATCGTTTGGACTTCAGACAGATACATACCAAATCTCCATTAGTAATAAGTAGATGGGCGTATGGACAGTAGGACTAATATTAAAATAAAACAAGAGTTTGTAAGACGAAAAAAAAAATAGTTGAAAATATTGGTGCTTCTGCATTTAGCGACCTGCAATTTCCACGAAATTACTGGGGTGTGCTCGCGATGCGATGAACGCTGACGTCAATCTCAGTGGTAGAAACGAATAACCAATGAAAAAGTGGTACCAAATGCTTTTTCAAGCTTTAGCTAATAAAAATGTAAACAGATGTTTTATATATATATATATATATATATATATATATATATATATATATATATATATATATATACTAGCATTTCAGCACGGCGTTGTCCGGGTGTTTGGAGATGTATGCTGAGGAAAAAAAGGGGGTAATTTTTTTCAATTTGACCCCTATTATGACCCCTTAAAATTTATTGTTTTGGGCTCAAATCAAGTTATTAAGTTAGATACATGTCAAATGAACCTATATTTAAAATTACAAGTGTTTAGACCCAAAATTGTCGGAGGAGTTTGGTAGAGTTCTCAAAGAGTAAATCGTTGAACTTTGACCCCTTAATCACCAAATTTCTGGCCAAAAACCGATCACATCGATTTTCCCAAATCTCAGTACACTGTATATCAAATTTCGAGTCTGTAGACTTAAAATTGACAGAGTTACTGCGTAGGGAAATGTACACACAACGACACACACACACACACACAGATACACAGACACGTTCACTGTTATAAATATACTAGCATGGGTGCCCGGCGTTGCCCGGGTGTTTGAAGGTGTATGCTGAGCAAAAAAACGATCAATTTTTTTAACTTTGACCCCTATTATGACCCCTTTAAATTTATTGTTTTGGGCTCAAATTAAGTTATTAAGTTAGATACATGTCAAAGGAACCTATATCTAAAATTTCAAGTGTTTAGACCCAAAAATTCTCGGAGGAGGTTGAAAGAGTTCTCAAAGGGCAAATCGTTGCACTTTGACCCCTTAATGGCCAAATTTCTGGCCGAAAACCGATCACATCGATTTTCCTAAATCTCAGTACCCTATATATAAAATGTCGAGTCTGTAGACTTTAAATTGACAGAGTTACTGCGTAGGAAAATGTACACAGATACACATACAGACACACAGACACGTTTACTTTTATATATATATATATATATATATATATATATATATATATATAGCTCAACGTCTGCATGTGTGTCTGTCTGTACACGAATAGGCTCCTATATGGTTTACTGTTATATAAAACTGACTATATACATAGACATAGACATATACTATATATATATATATATATATATATATATATATATATATATATATATATATATAGAATATGTATCAAGCAGCAAGAATGAGTATGATAATGTTGCCCCCACTATAGGAACAAATCCTATGTATGCTTATATAATTTCACGTAGAGCAACTAAATTTAGCAGGATAATCTACTATGGAGAGGAAAAGGTGTTGACGGGTTACACCGTTAACTCTCACCAATGAAATTAAAACCCCAGGGAGTGGGTTACTTATAACTGGAAACCATGTGCACACTCATACCGCTTGATTTATACTCGTAGACTTACCAAATATAGCAAGATAACCCACCATGAAGTGGGGGGGTGATGGGTTACAAGACTCATCCTCACCATACGGGTGTCACTTATAAATGGGAACCCTATGAATGCACACATCGTTTCATGAGCTACCGAACTTGCCATAATAATTTCCCTTCTTCTCACTCATACCGAAACAACATTTTTTTGGAGGGGGGGGTATTAACACATAGTTTGCGCATCACATTCAACTTTTCTCCATAAAAGAACATGAGGGTTTGTATTACAATCCACAGATGTACGAAAAAGTGGTCAAAAATGAAAAAAATATGACAAATAAATGTCATCAAAGGCAAGATAAGTTACTCTTCTACCTTTCTTGAAAATATTTTAGTGGTTTTACTCACCTTAAAACGTTTAATCGGTTCAAAAATCATGCAGTGTTTATTGATATGCGTGAAAAAAATGGCGGCAAGCTGACTATAAAATATGTGAAGTTTGGAACAAAAATGGCGGCAAGCTGACGATAAAATATGTGAAGTTTGGAAAAAAAATGGCGGCAAGCTGACTATAAAATATGTGAAGTTTGGAACAAAAATGGCGGCAAGCTGACGATAAAATATGTGAAGTTTGGAAAAAAAATGGCGGCAAGCTGACTATAAAATATGTGAAGTTTGGAACAAAAATGGCGGCAAGCTGACTATAAAATATGAGAAGTTTGAAAAATGAATAAAAAATTTAAAAAATTATAAACTTTTTACAAGTTACACACTTTACACCCACACTCTTTTTTCATAACTTTTAATGCTTTCATAAATCAGAGTCAATTTTTGAAGGCTTTTTTTAACCCAGTCAATGACGGATACTTTTAATAGTATATATATAAATCGGAAGAAAATTAAATTAAGAATTAAAGTACATTATTCAGAAAGCAAAAAAAAAAAAAAGAAAGAAATGGATGAAGTGTTACTTTTATCGTTATTTGAGAGATATTTCCTGGCCTGTAACAGATTCCTCCCTCAACCACCAAGAACTAACATAAAAACCATTTCTAAAAAAATAAACATTTCCTTACAACTTTTCTTCTTTTTTTTATTAGTTTTCATACACAAAAATTTATTTCTTAAAAGTTTTATTTTGCTCAACATTAACTTTTTTGTGTACTTGTGCATTTAACGAACGAGACGTAACTCAACATTTGCTCGGCTTTGTCCGGCGCATGACGTCAACAGCTCCGGTTTTGCTGCTCGCGCGCGACTACCAGCAAACGAGAATTTCGCTATCAATTGGAAGAGTGTTACAACTCCAGAAACGCTGAATTTAAGAGGGTTAAAAAAAAATTTTGTAAAAAGATAACTGCATTCCAAGTGACGAAATAATGAATATAACTAATCTTGCGAACCAGCTCCAGACCCCAGAGGCTGTACTAAACTTTTGTCAGCAACGGAAATTGTTGACAGAAGCGAAAAAGTGTTTCCACTGTGGCCAGGATTGTTTACTTGCCAAAAGAGAAAGCCTTTCCGACGGATACGGCTGGAGGTGTCGAAGTGTAACATGTCGTTGTTGGACCTCCGTTAGGACTGGGCCCTTCTTCGCAAAATCGCGACTAACTATCACCTGTATCATCAAACTAATATACTTACGGGCGTTCGAGATGGCATCGACTAAAAATCTCCATCGCGAATGTGGGTTGCGTTCACGCCACACGATTGTGGACTGGAAAATTTTCCTGCGAGATATATGCAGGGATTATTTTCTCAGGAATCCCCGGCAGATAGGAGGCCCAGGCCATACGCTAGAAATCAATGAGTCAGTCTTCAATCGCCGGAAACACAACGTCGGCAGATGTCTGACACCGGTCTGGGTCTTCGGTGGATATGACCCCGCTGAAAAGGAGGGTTTCTTGGTCACTATACCAAATAGGAACGCCGAAATCTTCCTTCCACTAATAAAAAAAAATACATACTGCCGGGGACCACAGTCGTATCAGACTGTTGGAGGGCTTATAACAAAGTGGGAGGAGACGAATATCACCATTTAACATTTAACCACAGCCTTAATTTTTTTGATCCCGTAACACAGGCAACCACAAATCATGTGGAGCGAATGTGGAAGGAAGCAAAGCAACGCAATAAACGAGAATGCGGTACCAACCGGGAGCTTTTGGACACATATCTTATAGAGTTTATGTGGAGGCAAGGTTTGGTAGGCAACCTTTTGACTCCATATTGACCCATATAGCCGAAAGCTACCCGGTTGGTAAGGAGGAGCTTCCTATCACATTCGCTACCTCTTCTCCGTCTACTTTGTCGTCTGAATCCATCCAAAAGTGTAAAGAAAATACATCCTCCTGAGAAAAAAAACTATATATCTCGCAGGGATTCCGGTTAAAAAAAAATTAATTTTTTTTCCTTGTTTCTGGCAAAAACAAAATTCCTTGTTTCTGGCAAAAAAAAAATGAAAATAATCCTTGTTCTTGGCAAAAAAAAACAAAAAAACAAAAGAACTTGTTAATAAAAAAAATTATAGCCTTTTTTACGCTTTTTCATCTTTTTTACATAAAGAGTTGAAAAAAACTATTACTAACTATTACGTGTTAAAAAAAAATAAAACAACTGTTTTTTTACGTTAAAAACTGCAAAAAAAAAACGGTTCATAAAAAATTTTACTATTATTTAAACAAAAAAAAGATGTTATATATGTATTTATTTTGCAAACAGAAAACAATTTCAAACAATAATACTATTAATTAAAAAAAAAACATAAAGGCTTTTGCTTTTATTTATTTATTTTTGGATGTTTCTACGTTTAAAATTTCATTTTACAGTTATCTTTGTAGCGTTGTTTTTATCTTATCGGCAACTCTCTGTTTTGACGTCATGCGCCGGACAAAGCCGGACAAATGCTGAGTTACGTCTGGGTCGTTAAATGTACAATATATAGAAATAAAGCAATATTTATCCAACAAAAAATTTCTTACAAAAAGAATATTTCTCTCTTTGCATGCTTAAAGAACGTTCGGAACTTTCATGACAATATATATATATATATATATATATATATATATATATATATATATATATATATACGTTTTACTTTTTATTACCGATTTTTTTGTTTAGTTACATTATTGTTTCAGCTACGCGACCGTTTTTTTACGTTATATAGCCTTCTCATGTGTATACATACATCTCCACCTCATGTGCGCGTTTCTTTATGTGTATGTGTGTGGATGCACGCATGTGTGTGCTCGCGCGTACGGCCCCAAGCTAACATTCTCAAAGCACTTAACAACAAATAAAAATTAAATAGATAAACCGAATCGTAGTCCCCCCAACCCCGCCTCCCAGCCTAAGCGAACACCCAACAGGTCAAGACATACTTACCAAGAAATCATCTCACTAACGAGACGCCAACAACCTAAACCTTAGAACTCGAAATTTAAAGTAACCCCTATATATATCCCTCCCCCTCCATATATCCCTATGTCCTTAGCCACACCAGAGATTAACTTCCCAGGCCCCCACAACCACCTAATGTTCTTGAACTCCAAAACTAAAGCACTACCGACCTACCAAGCACCCCCTCCCACCTTCTCCCTTTTCTCTTTCCGCTTTTCTCGCACCCCTTCCCTGACACCATTCATTCTTTCATACCACCATAAACGAACACTTCTGTAAAGTCTGTGGACGCTACATAGCGGCCAAAAAACGGTCGTGTAGCTGAAACAATAATGTAACTAAACAGAAAAAAAATCGGTAATAAAAAATAAAACGCATATTTGCTCTACAACAGTATTGAGCACTTTCTTCAGTTTTTTATTAATTACCATTTCTACTAAATATATATATATGTGTGTGTGTATATATATATATATATATATATATATATATATTAGCATGTGTGCCCGGCGTTGCCTGGCGTTGTCCGGGTGTCTGGAAGTGCCTGTTGAGCAAAAAAAAGTGGTAATAGGAAGGCAGGCTCGAACCCGTACCGTGAAGGAGGAAAAGAACGGGAAAAAACGTGACGTCTTTGTTGTTACGACCACTGTCAAACCGGAGGTGACGTATGTTTAAATTAAGGCTAAACAATCGAACAGAGGGGGTGACTTTCGAAAATATCGGTGAAAA
>NW_027633680.1:2500-49737 GCF_053919585.1 Euprymna scolopes | reverse complement strand
GAAAAAAAAAAAGTTTTTATGATATAAAGAAATTACTTTTTCGAAAAGTAGGCGATCACTTTTCCATGTAAATTTAACTTAAAATAAGCACCCACTTTCTAGTCACCTAAGAGAGGGGGGATTTTTCCCATGTTTATTGGCTAAACAGCTTTTGTTTATGCTCGCCCGTAGCATAAATGAAGGCTACGGCTGTGAAATAGAAAATAGTCCCAGAGTTCAGGGGTTATTACCATGCAAAAGAAATCAAACAAAAAACTTTTTAGCCAAGAAACACACAGAAAAATGCCCCTCTCTCAGGTGGTCAGAAAGTGGGTGATCATTCTAAGTTAAATTTACATTGAAAAGTGATCACCCACTTTTCGAAAAAGTAATGTCTCCATATCATGAAAACTTTCTTTTTGCGGCGGAAACGGTTTGCAGATTCGTTTTTAGTACACCGAAATCTACAATAAAATATTTCGTTATATACGAACATAAGACGGGCCTTAAAGTAAAATAATACCGGATTTTGGGGGCAGATTTGCCGTTTAGTTGTACAAATATCCCCAAACCAGGTAATCACTAAAAGGGACTCTTAAAAGTCGTCACCTGTATCAAGCAAAAGTTTAAAACCACTGATTATATGTCAGCCTATGTCACAGTAACATATATTGAGTGAGTTCCTAACAGTATTTTGTATAGTTTTTTAGTTTAAACTCATTTTCCCAAAATTTTCCCAAACTTAACGTGTCTGATACAGTCTGTCGCCATTTGTATTTTTAAAATATACCGATAAACACTGCATGTTTTTGAACCGATTGAATATTATACATTACATAAAAACACTACAATCTCATCCAGTTAGCTAGAACATTTACTTTTCTTGCCTTTGATAACATTTATTTGTTATATATATATATATATATATATATTTTGGCAACTTCTTTGTATCTGTGTTTAGTAATACAAACTCTTTTCATTTAATGTAACGTTTAGTCGGCTCAAAAAACAGTGTTTATCGGTGTATTTGAAAGATACAAATGGTGGTGGACACTGTTGATTATGTTAAGTTTGAGAAAGTGAGTTAAAACTAAAAAAACTATACAAAATACTGTCACAAACCCACCGATTATGTCAGCCTATGTCATAGTAACATGTATTCGGTGGGTTTGTACACTGTATTGTATAGTTTTTAGTTTTCGACTTACTTTCCCAAACTTAGCGTATTCAACAGAGTCTGCAACCATTTCTGTTTTCGAGCCGATTAAACATTTTACATTACATAAAAACACTAGACAATTATCCAGTTAGGTAGAAACATAACTTACCTTACCTTTGCTTTCATTTATTTGTTTTTGGACAACTTTTTCGAATCTGTGTATAGTACCCCCCCATCACTCAAATATTAATGACTAACTCACATTTTTGTATACAGAAAAAAAAAAACATTTAGCGTTTCAACATTTTTACTACGTTCAGCTTTATCCACTAGTTGTTGGTCGAGCTCAAGCCATGATTGACGGTAATCCAGAGGATCAGGATCCAATTCTGCAAGAGTAACATTTTTTTTTTCATTTTCGCCTTTTTTTTTTTTAACTTTTTGGAGTGGATTGCTGTACTAAGAATATAAGAAACATGCATTTTCTCTTTTTATTACAATTTTCCATTACACCAAATTGAGCCACAGCAACGCGTGGCAGGGTACAGCTAGTATTTTATAAATTTTAAACTCAACGATTTTATTGATACCGTAGACAAAACGTTTTGCATTTCGGTTTAGATGTTATTCCGGTTCTTAGGTGGACTTACTTAATTTTCAACAACTAAATTATAAGTTTAAAAAGCCCCCCTCTACACAGACTAATCGCCAATAGAATTGTTTCTGTTTCATTACGATCCATATATTTTTTTTTACTAAAATGCACCAAACATTAATGCTAATCATTTTTTTTTCTTTGCGAAACTCAATCATGTTCGGTAAAGTCAAAAACAACAATTTTCTTCTACAAAACAATTAGACCAAACACCATGAATAAATATTTGAATATATGAGAAACTTGAAACATAAACCCTTTTACTAAAAATGACAGGCAATAAATAACCCGAAAAGGGTTAATATGCCGTAAAACAAAACAACTAAACCAAAATTTTAAATGATAAATAAGTTGCCTTCAATACGTTTCCAGCCTGTTTTTTTTTTTTTGTTTTTTTTTTTTGTATAAACATCTAAAATCGTCATAGACTCTTGAAAACTCAGTATGTTGTTGCTGTACATCTTATGAAATGACTGGCTAATTTGTAGGAGTTCAGGTTACAAAGAACGTTTTCAGCAGAAATTGGAATACACCCTACTAAAGCCTAATTGTCACAGCTGGTAAATATCAAAAATGCAATCTGAACGTGAGGACACTTTAGAAGAACGATATGCAATAAAATTTGAGATTTGAAAAATGCCACATGATATGCTTCAGACTGCTTTTCAACCATCTTGCATGAATCGAGCATGATGTCAGTGCAGGAATTGTACGCACAATTCTTCGCAAGGAACTGAAGATGTGGAAGATTTGCACGAAGTTTGTTCCAAGGGCGCTCCATCATTGTAACAGACTATTTAACCAAGATGAACATCAAGACAGTTCCTCGCCACATCCATTATAGTAAGACCTTGCTTCCTGTTACTTTTAGTTATTCCCTAAAACCAAAGAAAAACTTCGAGGCTGTCGTTATGAGACAATTGAGGAGATGAAAGAGAATCTGACGTGTTCACACACGAGGACGTCTATGGGGCCTTCCAGAAGTTGATGGAACGGTACCAGTACAATGCAGGCAGAGAAGATTACATCGAAGGGGACTAGAATTTCATATGTGTACTATTAATAAAGTTGCCTATACGAAAAACGTCTGAAAACTTATTGAAGGCACTTCGTGTGTATATATATATATATATATATAAATAAATAAATATATATATATATATATATATATATATATATATACTAGCAGTTCAGCCCGGCTTTTGCTCGAGCCCTATGTACTGTTCATAACTTTATAATAAACTTCCTTAACTGTTATATAGAAAAGTTAGTAGAGACTGCAGAGGTAAAACATCTTTTAACTTTGACCCCTTAACATTGATTGTTTTGGGCTCAAATCAAAATGAAATGTTCGATCCATGTCCAGGTAACCTACATCTAAAATTTCAAGTGTTTGGATCCAAAATTGGCGGAGGAGTTTGGTAGAGTCTGCATAGGTCAACTATTTCAACCTGGACCTCTTGGCAGCGAAACTTTCGCCCAAAAACTTATTAAAAAGCTTGCTGCATGTCTGAGTACCTTTAATGTAAAATTCCAAATGTTTCGGCCCAAAATTGGCTTAATAGTTTGCTAGAAACTGCAAATGTAAAATCTTTGGTACTTTGACCTCTTGGCAGCTGAATTTTCGACCAAAAACCGATTAAAAGGCTTGCCCTATGTCTGAATACACTTTATGTAAAATTTCAAATATTTAGACTAAAAATTGGCTGAGTAATTTGGAAGAGACCCCAGAGGTCAATTTTGTTTTTAATTTTGACCCTAATTTAGACTCCTTAGCATTTATTGTTTTGGGCTCAAATAAAAGTATAAAGTTGGATTCATGTACAAGGAACCTATATCTAAAATTTCAAGTATTTAGATCTAAAATTGGCGGAGAAGTTTAGTAGAGTTCTCAAAGGTCACATCGTTGAACTTTGACTCCTCAACAGCTAAATTTCTAGCCGAAAACGGACTACAAAGATTTTCCCAAATCTCAATACCCCTTATGTCAAATCTCGAGTCCGTACACCAAAAATTGACAGAGTTATTTTGTACACAGACAGACATACACACAGAGACATTTTCACTTTATGTGTGTGTGTGTGTGTGTGTGTGTGTGTGTGTATTTCTTTTAGTGTTTCTCATTCTAAGTCTACGGGCTGTAACTTTTGCGCGCTTTGAACCGGTTAAAGCGTCTAGTATGTACCTATTTACTATGTCTCCCCACGGGACAGAGTTAGACACCAGGGTCGTTTTTTAACGTGGAGAAAAGGTACAAAAATAAAAATTGTCTCAGTCGTGAAGGATTTCTCCTCCACCGAAAGAGAACAAGAAATAGAAGTGCAGCATCTGAAGAACAGATACTACACTTTGATCTTGACCAAAAGGCCAAGGTTTTTTTTTTTTTTTGTATGTTTTACAGTCTCTTAGATTTATTCCTCAAATCTTAAACCTCAACATGAGCACCGGGCATAACCAGATTTCTGCACGCATCTGGAGACAGTAAAAAAATAGATCGATTCAATTTTCAAAAATGTTTTTATTGTCTACAAGTAAGAATTAGTTTATAAATATTGAGAACAGGAATGACTAATCTGTTTCGTGAATAATTTATTTGTGAGAAATTTGGCTGCAAACCATACTTTATTTGATTTTTGCTCCTTGTTTTTGTTTTGTTTTTGTTTTGTTTTTGTTTGTTTTTGTTTTTTTGATTTTTTGCTTGTTAGTTATTTTTGTATAGTTTACCATTTCTTGGCGAATTAATTAAATGGCAAAATAATGACGTTTTGCCAAAAATTCGCGCTACTTTTCAAAGTTTTCACAAATCGAAAATTGCGCGTGCAATCTAAATTTACATGCGCACAAAATTAGCTGAGATCAGTAATAGACAGTTTTAGATTGAATAAGATGATGAATTCAGAAACAACGAATAAAAAGGTGATTTTTAAAGGAATTTTTGGAAATATCGGATTAAATGATTTAATGATTAATAGAATTTTATCTGCATAATTTTAATGGTCAAATTAGGATAGTAAAATGAGAGATGCCCAACAAGACGTGGTAAACAAAATAATAATAATAATAATAATAATAATAATAATAATAATAATAATAATAATAATAATAATGAAAATAACAATGATAATAATAAAATAATATATTGTCTCGTGACAATACGATACAAATGAATGAGTAAGTAAAGACTGGGAGAAACACGCAACAAATCAACCAATAAGTTTTATGAAGGTACAAGAGTACATAAAACAAGCACTATGGGAGTCGAGTGTAGGGACATCCGTACATTAATTTGCCGTCTTTTCCGTAGTAAGCTAAAACCTGTGTGGGTTCGTATTTATAATGGATGAAAGGTCAACGTTAGAAGTGACAGTTTCTTCCATCATAACAACAACAAAACAACGGCATAAAAATAAGAAGAAAAACATTGTCCAGGCTTCTACTGGATTAGTGCGAAGACTCCTGGAACGTTTGCAAAGCTAGTTGCCTTCAAAATTTCAGTAATGACCAATGGGTATTTTTTATGCTTTGTTTTTTTTTTTTGTTTGTTTGTTTTTTGTTTTTTTTTTTTTGTTTGTTTGTTTGTTTTTGTTTTTTTTTTTTCTTGTTTTTGTTTTTTTGTTTTTTATTTTAAGGGTTTTCTTTTCTTTTCTTTTTTTTCTAAATTTTTCATATTATTCATCCAGGACAACACTAATCTAAAATATGCCAATTTTGAAATCTCTGGGGTTTATTAGTTTTTTGTTTTACAAACATTAAAATTAAGTCAATAAACATTTGGTTTCCTAAAGTCTTTTTGGTCCCTAAATAAAAGGAAGGTGGACCTGTAAATTCACCTTTGTCCGTTCGTCCGTTCATCCGTTTGTCCGTTCGTCTGTCCGCACTTTTCTCAATAACTACACATTGGAATTTTTTTTAAATTTTGCACAAGCATTAAACATGATATGAGTAAAAAAAAGTAACAGAACAGATTTTCCGGGAAAACTCCGGTCATCCCCCCCAGGGGTGCCTTTCAGTTTGAAATGGCTAAGATTGACACTTTTGTGCTTATCTAAAAATAAATTGATGCATTGGATTTTTATAAAACTTTCTGAAAAGTTGTAACTAAGAGATTTCTATATAATTTTGTTTGTCTATACTTAACGATAACTCTTGGGTGTGCCCCAGGGGCTCTTTTAGGGCTAATAAAAAAACTCCATTTTTGGAACTATTTTACCATATTTGTCCTAAATTTTATGTGTAGGTGTATTTAGCAGTTTTGCATGGTGCTGAACTCAAATTTAAATATGCTAAGGCCTTGGGAACTTTGTAGGCTAAATGGGGTGGGGACAAATGATGGACTTAGTCATTTCCTTTTTTTTCTTTTCTATTTTTTTTTTTTTTTTTTTTTTTTTTGCATGGTGCAGAACTCAAATTTACAAATGTTAAGGCCTAAAACTGCACCGTTTTGTTTTTCTTTCATTTTCACCAGGATTTGACGTACCCTGGGTACGTTTGGGGCTGAATCAAGGCGGGGGGGGGGCAAATGCTGAACTTTGTTATTTTCTTTATGCCTTGTTCATAGTGCACTCACGGGGGACTATGCATGCCTCACTTGTTTTTGTTTTTTGTTTTTTTTACTTTTATCTGGACATAAAAACACACATTCACAGGCAACTTCTCTGTATACAAAAGATGGCATATGTGGCATTCAAATTTCGTCGATCTGTCACGATTGAGTTTTAAATAGCATTTTCGTCGTTAAACTTGAAAACGACGACGCCTGTTACGTGCTCGAACTACTATTTGCCGTTAAGTATTGACAAATATTATATTTTAATTACGAATGTTCTCTTCAATCATTCAAAGGCAAAGCTTTAACACCTGGCAAGAAGCTTAAGTATTCGGCGATCATTTCTCAATCGAAAATGATCGTTAGACTTTCTTCAAATTACTTCATTTTGTTTAATGATTCGTTTCGTATTTATTATTCATTTGTCGTTTCCTCTTTGGTTTTTATTTATAACTCAACGTGTAAAATTAATCCTCCAGACAGAACAGATTCGCACCACATTCATGTCTCTTTACGAAGATTTAAAATCAAGATATATTGATCCTTAGACTCTGTGTCTATTCATTAGTACAATTTTGATCAAAATTAATTGCATAAAAACCAATTACATTCCAGAAAATGATTAACATTAAAAGCTTAAGCTTAAGCGGTCTCAAAAAGAAAATCTAATTATTATGAATCAAATTTAATGTAAATCAGCTGTATTTAGATTTCAAATTGAAGAGTGTTTGTCCTGGAAGCAATATTTGTTCTGTCTTCTGTAAATTTTTTCTTCTTTCTTCTATTGTCATGAATTTTGTTCTACCTAAACAAAGAATTTTTAATTTTTCAGAAGAGTATATGCACGAAAAGAGACGGTATTAGCATAATAGTAACCGTTTGTTTCTGTATAATGAAAGGGATCTGTAAAAAAAATGTACCGAAATTGTAATATGCTAGAGGAGCTGTTTTATACATAAAATAAGTATTTGAATCTTATAGTGTAGCACTACTGTCATTCTTTTATATATGCCTGTGGTTATATTTGACATACGTTGAGCTTCTAAACAAAAGGGATTAGTATACATATAGCGTGAAATATAATTGAAAAAACATATTTTACTAAAACAATATATATATATATATATATATATATATATATATATACTAGCAGAAGTACCCGTCGTTAACTGGGTTCAAAAACAGCCTACAGAAAATGGACTGTGATTGATGAAAGTATGATAGGTTATGAAAAGGAGGGGGTTGTAAAGAGATAGGTTTTGATACTCAAAACTTTTACCCTAAGCAAATGATGATGAAAATATGATTATAAGATAATTTTCGCGAAAATATATTTTTTTATATAAACTTTGTTTCTATTCGTAGACAAGAGTGACCAAAAGAATGGTGTTTCCTTACAAAGAGAAAATATTATATATATAATAATATAAATATACAAGAAATAAATGTTACCATAGTCAATAAAAGTTACGGTTATGGTAGAAAAGTTCATTGGTTTGTATTTTTAAGTAGTTTGTAAAAAAAGGTTTTTTAATTCACGAATCGGTTTAAAAAAATCAAAATGGCAGCGACTTTGAAATGGAGAACCCCGTTTTCAATTTGAAGGAGGGGCACCTGGGCATTCTGTGTTAACAATTTAAGAGAGTTCCGTCAACGTAAGGAATATTTATAAACATATTTTAATGTTTTCCGTTATTTTGTGCTTGAGGAATATTCGATTATGGCATGTGTAGTTTAAATAAAAATTCATTTAAGTAGTTATCGCCTCAAATTTCGTTTTAATTTCGGTTCGCTGAAATTATTTCAAGTAAAGAGCATTAAAAACTATTTCAAAACAAAACAAAAACATGAGCTGAACTTTTATTGACTATGGTAACATTTATTTCTTGTACATTTATTTTTTCGGGTAGTCGTTTGTTTGCTTTTCTGCTAAACATTCTTACTAAATAATATCGACGAAATATCAAAAAACGAAGAAACAAAAACAGTATTGAAAAATAATGAAGCTTTATTTACTTTAGTAAAATAATCCGAAACAGCAAAATAGGATATTAAAAAAGTAAACACGTAATTACTTTAGGTTTTTAAAGCAAAGAATCGATATAAATATGAATAAGAAGAAAATGGCACCCTTTTCAAGCAGAACAGCTTCATTCCAGTTTTACAATATTGAACGGTGTAGTATTGCGCCGTCGGATTCAGGGTTGTACTATTGTAATTGAAAGAACATGCAGAAAGGGTTGTAATCAACTGAATTTCTTCTAGTACACTGAGAAAAAAGCTTAAACAGATATATAAATAAAAATAAAATGTTATGTAAATGTTTTTAAAAAACACGTAATCACGTGAGCATGATTTTTTCCTTCTTTTGACACGATAACAAGTAGCATTCTTATTTTTTATTATTTATCTATTTATCTATTTTCGAAAGAGTGGCACGTGCAAGTGGAGAAGAGAAAAAAACAGAGTTATGCAACATTTGTGTCGAGAATTGTCTAAAGTTCCGACTTTTTCTTTTTTTTCCTTTCACTTTAATAAGAACGTGAATTAATGAGGTGAATTTATTCGATACAATATGATTCAACTCAAAAAAAAAATTTTAAGCTAACGTGAATTAAGATTAAAGTTAAGGTGTTTTTGTGGACCCTCACTCCTTTTAAAAAACCTTGTTAAACTTTGTGACATATTTATATTCTATGGAGGTCAGGCGCGAATGAACACCCAATAATTTTATTATACCATATTTCTTCAAATTGAAATTATCAAAGTATACTTACGTAAATAGATATGAAAAGTCTTTGTTAAAGTTTGTGCCATATTTCCATGGAGGCCAGGCGCGAACGCAGACCCCACAATTTTATTATACTATCCCTATTTAAATTGAAACATACTTATCAAAGTATTCTTATGTACATATATAGCAAAAACCCTTGTAAACGTTTTTTTTTTTCATTTATTATTTCTATACTTTGCGGGCCAGGTGCGAATGCAGACCCCACAGTTTTAATGACCACCGTTCTGCCAAATCAAACATAGATATTCCTGATCCTCGATACATCTTCTATCATTATATGTAGTCAGTTTTTAAAATAGTCAACCATATAGGAGCCTATTCGTGACCAGACACACACACACACAGACGTTCAGCTTTATATTATATATATATATATATATATATATATATATATATATATATATATATATATATATATATATAAGTGAACGTGGCGGTGTATCTGTCTGTCTGTGTATCTGTGTGTCTGTGTGTCTGTGTGTGTACATTTCCCTACGCAATAACTCTGTCAATTTTAAGTCTACAGACTCTAAATTTGATATACAGGGTACTGAGATTTGGAAAATCTATGTGATCGGTTTTCGGCCAGAAATTTTGCGATTAAGGAGTCAAAGTTCAACGATTTGACCTTTGATAACTCTACCAAACTCCTCCGGCAATTTTTGGTCTAAACATTTGAAATTTTAGATATAGGTTCCTTGGACAGAGATCTAACTAAATAATTTTATTTGAGCCAAAAATAATAAATTTTAAGGGGTCATAATAGGGGTCAATTTTTTAAAAAAATTGACCGCTTTTTTTTTTGCTCAACATACACCTCCAAATACCTGAGCCACGCCGGGCACCCATGCTAGTATATATATATATATATATATATATATATATATATATATATATATATATATATATATATATATATATATATATATATTCAGTAAGATGATTGATAATTTATAATTAAAATTAAAAATTAAAAATCGGTTTCATAAAAAGGAAAACAACAAAGCCAATAAATTGTACGATCGTTTCGGAAACGATGTTTTTATTGAGATAGACATTAAGTCATGGACAATAATTTTAACGTATAGTTTTTTGAAACAAAGTCTCCTCAACAGCAAAAAGATATTGGGTGGGTTTTTTTTTAAGACACCAAATATAAACCTAGCTTTTTTAAGTAAGGCAGATTTATCTGGAAAATATTTAAATATAAAGGGAAATAGTTACTTTTTGATGTTGATAAACAAAGTAGGATAAATTAAGAATAAAAATTAGAATAAAATTATGAATTGGAATTAGGTTTAAATGTAATGTTATAATAAGATATTTAAGAAAATTTAACAAAGATATACATATATTTACCTAATAATGGTTCGCCTTTTAAGATTCGTAATTATCATCGTCAAAGCATTCATTTGTGTGTTAGATGAATGTTTTAAATGTTGAATTTTCAAAGTGAACGCCAAGGGAATATCTTTATCGGCTAGAATTTGTTAATAACGCCAAATTTCAAATTTAAAAATATATTTTAAAAAACAAAGGGAGATAATCGTATTTGGCTAGGAAAATGATCAAAGGGAGATAATCCGTATTTATGTTGCCTTCTAAAAGAACCTTATTGGTAGTAATTAAATAAAAGTAATAATAATATTTTAATAGCAATTATAATAATTATTCATGGAACTTAATAAACATAGTAACATGTGAAAGTTAAATTTAAATAGATATTTAAATAAAATAGAAAATAATGGTAAAAATATCAGATAAACTAATAATAATAATCCAAATTTTTTTAATAAAGTAATTAATTTATAAATTATAAATTATAAATTTTAAATTTAAGATAGGTTATTCATAAGAAAATTTTAATGACTTATGGTGGTTCATATTTGTTAAATCTAAACCAACGTTTATGAATGCATTCAGAGAACATTTCATCTTTTTTAATTAAACGAATGGTTTTATTTTTATTATACCATTATAATTTAAAATCTTAAGGGTTTCATGTCACATTAAAATACACTCTGCGATTTAGACTACTATTCTAATCCCCTTTAAATTTATATATATATATATATATATATGTATATATATATATATATATATATATATATATGCGAGTTTCGATCTTGACTTGAGGTACCTGCTTGTCTAGCCGCACTGAAGACCTGTGATACAGCCAAACAGCCTGTGAATATATATATATATATATATATATATATATATATATATATATATATAAATTACAATTAAATTTACCAATATGATCCAAGATGGTAAAACTAAAGTATATTATAAATATTAAAGAATTAATATTTATAAAGTTATCTCAGCCAGATGTAAAAGCTCGATAAAACCAAATAGGAGATAGAGCTTATAATACGAGCAAACAATTAATAAAACATGTTAAAAAGAGTTTGAAAAAGAGTTAAAAACATATTTAATCTGAAAAGGAAACACGGAGTTTCGAAGAAATACTTTCCTTCTAATCAGAGGGTAGGAATTAGCAAAATGCGGGATCCAAAATTGGATTTTACCGTCATTGGATTATTTATCTTCCACCAGACTATCAACTCACGTGTAATCACCTTTTTCTTCGCCATATTCCCTCTGCTTTACTTTTTTGTTATCAAGTAAGATCTTTGACTTACTTGTTGTTTCATCAAATACTTTTGTATGCAAAATCCGATCCCGCATTTTGCTAATTCCTACTCTTTGATGAGAAGGAAAGTATTTCTTCGAAACTCCGCGGATTAAGGACTATCTACTTATCTCGTTTTTCCTTTTCAGATTAAATATTATTTTAACTCATTTCAAAGTGTTTTTAACATGTTTTATTAACTGTTTGCTCGTATATATATATATACACTTGTGCCCGATATTATTCATACCCCTCGGATCTTTGAGATTTCTATAAGAATATTGCTCAAACCATAAGGTAGACAATATTAAAGGGATTTACAAACAATAAATCAAGCATAAGCATTTAATTTAAACTCAACAAATAAATAAATTATGCAAGTTTGAAACATTATACAAAGAAAAACAATAATGGCACTAGTTCAAAATTATTCATACCTCTCTTAATAATAGTCAATAGCATGCCCTTTGTTCTTAATAACTGCCTGTAACCGTTTTGGATATTTATCAACAAGGTTTTTACAAGCATCAACACTGATTTTTGACCATTCTTCAATGCAGTAGTTCTCCAAATCCCTCAAATTTCTAGGTTTCCGCTTTTGAACCTCAGTTTTCAATATGTGCCAGAGGTTTTCGATAGGGTTCAGGTCGGGACTCTGGCTAGGCCATTCCAAAACATTAATTTGATTATCCTCAAACCATTTCTTGACTATTTTGGCAGTATGTTTTGGATCATTATCCTGTTGAAGGACTCAGTTTGGTCCTAAATGGAGCTTCTCCGCATCCTGTCTAATGTTTTTCTGGAGTATCTCCAAATATTGCTCCTTCTTCATGGTTCCATCTATCTTGACCAAACTACCTGGACCACTAGCCGAAAAGGAGCCCCAAAACATTAGGCTACCACCACCATGTTTCACCGTGGGTATGGTGTTCTTTGGGTTGTAAGCTTCCCCTTTCTTCCTCCAAACGTAAGAAGCATCCATATGGCCAAACAATTCAATTTTTGTTTGGTCAGTCCACAAAATACTTGATAAAACGGACTCTGGAGAATCCACATGGGTCCTAACAAACTTTAGACGTGCTGCAAGGTGTTTTCCGGTGTGCAATGGAGTCCTTCTTGGTCTTCTTCCTTTCAGACCATTTTCATGCAGAGTTCTTTGCAATGTTTGCCTTGATATTTTTATGCCAGAAGACTCCAGATTTTCTAAAATGTCCTTAGTAGTGGTGGTTGGATTTGCATTAACACTTCTTACAATATTCCTGGTGGCTCTAGCAGACAGTTTCCTTTTCCTTCCTCTACCAATCAAGTTGTTTGTTGTGTGGTGGCTCTGGAATTTTTTGATGATGCTCTGTACTGTTGCTGTAGGGACCTCAAATTTCTTGGAAATTGACTTGTAACCTAAACCATCCTTATGTGAATTCACAATTTTAGTCCTAAGATCATTACTAAGCTCTTTTTTCTTCCCCATTCTAATAATTTTTATTCTTTTATTGGTTTTCAGTTGATATCATTTTAATTTCTGAAAAATGAAAAAAACGAAATGAAATTAATCAAAGGTTGTATAAAAGCATTCAAAATAAGAATCAAACAGGAAACAAACAGTCAGAAACTCGATTAATACTAAAAAAATAAGGGGGTATGATTATTTTTGAACATTGCAAATTTTATAAATAGCTGTATATTTCTTTTATTACAAGTATCCCGAGATAATAAAATGACGAAAATGATCAGAAGAGGTTTATTAAGAATATGTATCAATATGGACGTAAACAATAAATTCTTACAAAGTTACACCTAATAAACTCAATTTTCAAGGGGGGGTATGAATAATATCGGGCACAAGTGTATATTTATATATATATATATATATATATTTATATATATATTTATTTATATATATATATATATATATATATATATATATATATATATATATATATATATAGGGTGACCCAAAAAAACGGGCTTCGTGTACACTTTATGTGATATCTCCATTATTTATTCACCGATTGCTCTTATTTTACGGGACATGGCAGAATCCACGACCGTGAGTACACCAAGACCCCAGTGGGAACTTGGACAAAGAATACACTGTGTTAAATTTTACTACAAGACAGGCTCGTTTAAGAAACCTCAGGGCAGTTTCATGCGTCAGTTCGAATGTGAAAAGGCTCCATCCAAAAGCAGAATTCAAAACTGGGTGGACCACTTCGAGAAGTATTGGACTGTGGAGAATCTCAACGCTGCCAGAGATAACCGTCCAAGCCACTCGGGATGTCCCAAGAAGCGAACAGCCGAGCTGGTCGAAAGAGTGAGAGAGTCTCCCCAGCAGAGTCCGAAACGCTCTATGCGTAAGCGAAGTCAGTTCCTCGGTATGTCCCGTGAGACTTGCAGGAGAGTGCTGGTGAACGATATCAGGGCTTACCCATACAGAATACAGACGCTGCAGACCCTTACAGCCTCAGACAAGAAGCAGAGGAGGGCTATGACAGTCAAGAAGATCGAGGAGACACCAAGTTTCCTTAACCTCCTTTGGACCTCAGATGAAGCCCCCTTCCATTTTGATGGAAAGACGAACTTCAAGACAAATGTCTTCTGGGGGTCCTCCAGACCCAATGAAGTAGCCACCAAGCCCCTGCACTCTCCTAAGTGCACGGTGTGGGCTGCAATCTCGGCCAGAAGCATCATCGGAGCAATCTTCATCGAAGAATCTGGTGCAACAGTGACAGTCACTAAGGAGCAGTATGTGGAGGTCCACAAAACCTTCAAGAGTGAGCTCCAGACCATCTACCCGTCGCTCGTGAGCAATTTCTGGTTCCAGCAGGACGGAGCAAGTTATCACACCTCAAACCTGTCCCGAAATTGACTGAAAAAGAACTTCGGAGGCCGAGTGGTCAGTCTCAAGACTGATTTTGAGTGATCACCCCATATCTCAGACCTAAGCCCCCCAGATTTTTTTCTTTGGGGCTATCTTAAGGACAGAGTCTACGCAGGGAAACCCAGAACCATCACGGAACTAAAGGAAGCCATCAGGGAGTAGATGAGAGCCATTACCAATTCGGTCTGTAAGAACGTCATGGACAACTTCGTGCTGCCTCTCAAGAAATGCACGGAGCTAAATGGAGGCCATCTAGAACATATGCTGTACAACGGAGAAAAAAAGGCGAAAGACCCTAGTGTTTTGATGTGATGTTTTGAATATAATAAACTAGTTATGACCAAAGTTTCATTTCATTCGGACAAAACACTAATAAATAGGGCCTAATTAGAGTTGGAGCCTATTTTTTTTTTTTGGGGGGGGGGTCACCCTGTATATGCGAATAAAAAGGAAAACCTAAAATAAAAAAAATGCTAATCAATATTTTGTCCCTATTTCAGGGGATATCATCAGGATTTGGTTAAAGAAATGTTACGGAAACAGGTTACAGACCACATTTGAGTGAAGAGAGAAAGAACTTTCGGTTCCTTCCTACTCTGGAAAAGAATTTATAAATGTGCGGGTAGGGTGGTTAGATTATTCTATGTATATATACATTTAAATGTCAGCTTACATGCATATATACGTGCATATTTACTAAACCGTTACATTTTTTGTTTGTTTAATCTACTTTTTACATATTTATTTGTTAGTTAGTTAATACTTTATTATTAGGTTAGTGCAAAAATAATGTTTTATATATATATATATATATATATATATATATATATATATATATATATATATATACATACTATCAAAAGTATCTGTCGTTGACTGAGTTCAAAAACAGCCTACAGAAAATGGGCTCTGATTTATGAAAGTATGATAGGTTATGAAAAAGAAGGGTTGTAAAGAGATGGTTTCGAATTTAGGGATATCCAAACCAAAGTAAAATGTGATGAAAGTAAAAATAAAATAGATAAACACCATAATTTATTATACCATACCTGTTCACAGTGAAACACTTATCACAATATTCTGTGGATCTATATTAAAAACCTTGTTATACTTTGTGCCTATTTCCATTCTATGGAGGCCACAATTTTATCATAACATCCCTATTTAAGTTAAAACATACTTATCAAAGTGTTATTATGTAGATCTATATCAAAAACACTTGTAAACTTTTTTATTTTTGCATTTTTTATTTCCATACTTTCTGGACCAGGCGCGTACGCAGACCCCACAATTTTAATGAACCATCGTTCTGCCAGATCAAACATACCCATTCCTGTGTCTCTATATGTCTTCTATCATTATATGTGATCAGTTTTCTATAATAGTCAACCATATAGGAGCCTATTCGTGGCCAGACACACAGACGTTCAGCTTTATATATATATATATATATATATATATATATATATATATAGTTAAACGTCAAAAAACGACATTATTTTTGCACAAATCTAATAATTTTGATGAAATTATATAAGGAAAATTATGTAAAAAAAAACTCGAGTTATAACTTGTCTTTATTTTCCCTGCGACGTACTCTGCTACAGTGTGCTGGGTCCCGGATGTCTACATATTAACGCGTGTAAACGTTTGTACTACGTTATAATAGTACCAATCTGATCAGAGATGCAACAAAGATAATTACTGGATTAAGTCCGCATCAGCAATCGATTAATGCAAATGATAAAATAATGCCTTTCGTCCTCACAAATTTCAACTGCGATTATCCAAATTCGACGTGTGAAACGTTTAACTAATAAAGATTAAATGCACCATTCAAATCCGTTTTTGCTAACACTTTAAACTTTGATATCCAAAAAAATACGATACATCTAGTATGGCTACAGAGCTTTTCCTGTTTATATATATATGTATATATATATATATATATATATATATATATATATATATATAAAGTTTGGTATGTAGGTATTTATGTAGAGGATTCACTCCTAAATTGTTAACCGATCATTATGAGTATTGAAACACATCTACTAAGCGTAAAGGAACGTAAATTGGTTTATATTTAGTTATTAGTTTTATAAAAATCGTTTTGTTGAAAATCAGATCCAAATTCCGATTTCGGTGAAATTTTAACAATATGCATTAGCCATCAATTAATAAATATTCCCAAAAATGTCAGTTTAAGGGGGGGGGGTATTTAAAGAGTTTTTAAAGTTATAATAATATGGGTACAATTTTCCATTTAAAAATTTAAATATTTCAGATCTATTAGTCATTAGACACCAATTATGTAAGCTTCCTTGAATTTCAATTCCTTCTTTAGACACCTTGAACTTTTAATTCGAAACATTTTCTAGAATCAAAATTATGAAATCAATGTTAGTCGAAATTGGAATAAGTATGATAAACATGTTTATCATTAGTTTTTATTTTAATATTCGTAAGGTGAAATAAAAATGGTTCAAACTTAAAAAGATAATAAAAATTATCTTAATCCGATTTGCAATCATCTTTTTTCCTTTTGCGAAAAACAAAAAGAAAAGTAAAAATTGAATGTGCGCGCGAAAACAAACATTGCGACCAGCGAAAATATTACGAAATACATTGGACAATAAAGGTCTTCATATCATGAAAGTACTCGTCATCTACAATTTTAAATGTGATATTTCTTCAAAACAGACCCGAATATCCATAAAATCAACTTTTAAAAGGTAAGTCTTTAGTTTGTACTCTAGCGCATTTATACTAATAATTATTGCCCTTAGATTGATAAATGCGATATCCTTTATATTTTTATTATTATTTTTATTATTATTATTATTATTATTATTATTATTATTATTATTATTATTATTATTATTATTATCCATTTTCACTCCAAACAAGGTACACTGCCACTTTGATGTAGAGGGTTACTATCGGGGGCATAAGTTGCAGGGGACAAAAGACCTATTTTTTCTCAATTTCATTTGCTTTATTTTTTTAGTTCCACCTCTTTCATCATTTGCTATTTGCTATTTGCTATTCTGTTTATTTTCATTACTACATTTTTATGAAAAAAAAAACAATTTAATTTTTGTTAAACATTTTTCTCTTTTCAGGTGAGGCAAAAATTTATACAGGTAATCTAAATTTATTAATAATGGCTAAAGGAAAGATGTTTACAGATAGTGAGAAGGATGAAATTGTAATATTACATACTATGAAGAAGTCTAGATTAAAGATTTCAAAGATTTTGAATCAAGATCATCGAACTGTGAAACGTTTTGTCATTGACACCAAAGATGGAAGGAAAAAAAGCACAAAAAGGTGACTTCACCACGAGATTTGAGAAAAATCAAGAGGAGTGTGCTAGCAAACCCACGCAGCACAATTAAAGCTATTTTCGATCATCCAGGAGTGTCAGGCATCTCTAAAAGGACCCGAAATCAGATTTAAAAAAAATAGCGGACCAGAGAACACCGAAAAAATGTTGTTTTTTTTTTCTTTTTGAGTGATATCAATTGTCAGAAGCGACTAGCATGGACCACTAAATATTTGAAAACCAATTTTCAAATGTTCTCTGGACTGACGAGGCTAGAGCAATTTTCGACGGCCCCGAAGGTTGGACCAAGGGATGGCTTCTTAACGGCAATAGCCTACACTTGCAAGTCAAACGTCAACAGGAAGGAGGGGGGTGATGATTTGGGCTGGGCTTATTGGTAGTGAGATTCTTGGCCCTCTTTTTGTCCCTGAATGTGTCAAAATGAATTCTGTGAACTACTGCAAGTTTTTGGAACAGAATTTATTGCCCTGGTTGAAATCACAAAATGATGCCGTCAACCAGAATCTCATTATTCAATAAGACAATACCCTAAGCCATGCTTCTGGGTTTAAGCCAAGGGGATCGCTGGTGAACGTCTGGTGGATTGGTCACCTCAGAGCTCGGATTGGAATCCGATAGAGATACTCTGATCGATTCTGAAGAGGAAGGTTTACGAAAACGGGCATCAATTTAGCAGTAAAAAAAGACGTTTGTGAGAGGATTAAGGAGGTACGAGAGGCAATAAGTAATACCTCTGACCCACTTCCCATAGCAGTAGAGCAACGAAACTTGGCACAGTTATTAGTCTTTCTCTACATAGGAACCACCCAGAGTTGTGCATTTCTCCCATTGTTTGATGCAGCTCTGGAGACCGTTTTTGTAGAACACCCCGGGTTGGTACTCCAACCACGACGTGACTTCAGAAATCAAGGTTGCATCATCTGGGAAACGCTTTCCTTTCAAAAACAACTTCATGGCTGGGAAGAGGTGAAAGTCAGAGGGTGCAAGGTCAGGAGAGTAGGGGAGATGGGGTAGGATTTCGTAACCACACGCGCGTGAATCTGATCTGGCGACATGCGAGTTGTGCTGATCTTGCCCCGCCTCTTGATTTTGATAGCTTCCCTTAATTTCCTCAAAAGTGAAGAATAATAGGCTCCTGTAATTGTGGTACCCTTTCCCAGGAAGTCTGTCATCACTACTCCGTCCTGGTCCCAGAAGACTGTGAGCATGACCTTGCCAGCGGAGGGCTACACTCTTGCCTTCTTTGGAGGTGATGAGTCCAAGTTCTTCCACTGCATTGACTGGGCTGTGGTCTCTAGATCATAGTGATAGACCCAGGTTTCATCCTGTGTAATCAGTCTTTTGAAAAACTTTGACGCCTCATCTTCTTGGCACATCTCCAAATTCATCCTCGAGCACACAACGCGTTCTCGCTTCTGGAATGGTGTGAAAAACCTGGGAATCCATCTGGTAGACAACTTATGCATATGCAAATGGTCATAAATGATAGTTTCCACAGACCCCGTACTAATCCTGATATCTTTGGCTATTTGGCGAATAGTAATGCGCCGATCTTCCAAAATAGCAGCCTCAACTTGACGGACAGATGCCTCATCAATGGCAGAAGGGGGGGCGACCAGGTCTGGGAGCTGTTTCCACAGACTTCCGGCCATGTTTGAATTCACGATGCAAGCATTTTACAAGGTCATATGATGGAGCATTATCACCATAAGTTTCTTTCATTTCATCAAAAGTCTCCTGTGGTGTGCGTCCTTTCAAATACAAAAACCGGATTACTGCTTGACATTCAACAGGCACCATTTCACACCTGACTCAGTTCAAACACCTGTAAAACAGAAACCACAATTAGTTCAGAGCTGTAATTTGCCACATAACCCGTAGAGATATGAATAATTGCACATGCAAAATTTCAGCTAGATCACACAACTGGAAGTGGATCAGGGGCATTACTTATTGCACGCTCCTTGTATCTTGTGAAATCACACCTCACCAAGTGCATAAATTAAAATCCTCTGTTGATAAGAGGCTTATGAATTTGATTAAGAATGGGGGAAAGCGCATAAATGTTAAATTGTTTTTAAAATTTGTATTGTTTTGTTAATTATTATTTGAGAAATAACTGTAGTTTTCTTGTAATATGTTATCAATATATGGTACTATTATAATAATGACACAATGTTTCAAATTAAATTATGTTTAAAAATGTTATTTATTTTGAAATAAATGATTCTTGCAAACTCATATGGCCCATATTTCTTCCTGAATTTTTTTAAATCCATATTTTTCTCCAGAATGATTATTTGGTTTCTGTTTTTAGGAATTTACTTTATATATTTGCATATCGAACAATGAGTAGCATAGCTATTATATTGGAAAATATTGAAGCATAAATTTATCAGTATATACATTTTGCAAACACCTTTTGGCCACCACATACTACGTAGGGAATTGAGCATCAAAATGTCTGTTCACATTACACTTGCACTTCTGCATGTCAGTACAGTTGGAAAAGCAGGAACTCGGAAGGGAGTTCCAAAGTCTAGCAGTTCTGGGGAAGAAACTATTAGAGTAGAAGGCTTTCTTACATCTAGGGATCTCTACTATGTATGGGGTGGGAATTAACTGCTTGTCGGATTTGTCGGGGGTATTTACGTTGGGGGGCTACAACAGCTTGTAGTTCGTCGGAGTATCTGTGGCGTGACCGCCTAGGGGAGCGATATTGCTCCCATTGGAGAGATTAAGATCGCCTAAAACACTGAGTAAGACCGGGTAATTATGCTGGTATTGTCTGTTAAGCGTTAATGGGATCCCGGACAGCGACGGGTAACCTACCTGAAGTGATGAATTTATTGTGTTTTTGTAAAACAAATATATATTTTATTGCATGAGAAAAGTGACAAGATGTCAGATTAAAATTAGAATGAACCTGACGAACCCGTGCTCAGGATGTCTGGCTTTCTGGGTGCGAGAGGTCAAAGTGTTAACCTTCTGAGCGTGAGAATAAATTTGAGTTCTGATCCCAGATTCGCAAGCCTTGCAGGTGCACATACAAAAAGGATTCGGGACTTTCCGAAATAACGTGTTGACTTCTGATTGGTCTGGAGAACAGCTTACCCCACCCATCACCTTTCAATATAAGCAAATGCCCGGGCCGAAATTATCAGATCGAAGCCGAATCTCGAGAGAAACAGATGCACTCAAAAAACGCCATTCATCCCCCTCCATCACGGTCACCATCGCGAAGAACGAAGAATAAGATTTTAAACTGTTTTTTGGTGTACTCGAACTGAGCAATTGTACATATGTAAAACACCTATAATTTTCGTGAATTAACTTTTTGTAGACTAGAACCCTCTGAGGTTGTTTTCTTTTGAGTTTTATGAGAAGCTAATTGATTTTCAGCGGGAATCGACATGAATCCTGTGACCCTGAAGAATCCTGTTAAGTGCTCCTGGAAGAAGACAATCATCGGCTATTGCAGTTTCAACAGGGTCAGAGGCCATATCTGCTGACCTAAGGCAGGAGTCTTACACATTCACCATTAAAATACTTGTAGAACAGGCAGAGGGATGCCACATTACGTCGATGAGACAGAGGTTGAAGCTTAGATGACAGTTTAGGATCTATCAGGTTGGCGACTCTCTTTTGAACCTGTCCAGGAGCGAGAGACTAGTAGCAGATACATCAGCCCAAATGTGACAACAGTTCTCCACACATGGGCGAATGGTGGTCTTGTACAGATACAGGATACTTTCAGATGTAAGTAGCTTTCTAGCACGGTAGAGAGAGTCTACCTTCTTCGCAGCAGCCTTGGCAATGCTCTCAATGTAACTGATTCAGCTCATGATTCCTGTGAACGTCAAGAAGTTTGAAAGAAGTACTTTCAGATAAGGTATCTTTAGTCCTAGCTGTTGATGGTTGAGAAGGTTTCTTGTAATTATTGAAGGAAACAAGCTTAGTCTTGGCAGCATTGAATGTGACCATCCATTTTTGTCCTCATTCCACTACAGATTGGAGGTCTTCCTCTGGTGTTTTTGCTATTTCCTTAGGTATCTGTTCATCTGTTTTCCCCTCGTGCCTGCTATAGAGCGTGGTGTCATCAGCAAATATACCCATCTCAGAAACAATTTTATCAGGAAGGTATAAGAAGGGGTTCTCCTCGTGTGGTTTCAATATAGGGAATCGATTTATTGTATTAGAAATTGTGTACATACTTGAGTATGTCAAAGAATTTTTCTGTTAATCTAAAACTTGTAAATGTCGAGTGACGAAACTTGAAAATTACTTATTAAAAAAAAGCAATTCGAAGAAAATGAAAATAATTTCTTCCGGGCAAAAAGCTTTATAAATGTCAAGTGACGAAACTTGAAGATAACCATAAATATGTACATAACATAATCGAAAAAGAGCAAATTTTAAGCCAAATTTAAACAAAAACTAATGTACTAAAAAAAAAAGTATTCGCGAAATTTGGCCTAAAAACGTCGAGTGGTGCTAAAATGGGTGATCGATTTACTAGAACGTTACATTTGAAACTGAGTACCCCCTACAAATATTTAAATATTGTATTTTTCTTTCTTGCATTCTTGTGCTATTTGTTATTGTTAATAATGTGGCAGATTAATTTCCATTCGATAATAAGCCGATAACAATAAAAAATGAAAAAAGACGAAAATTAAAAAAATGTATAGGGGAGGTATTGCTCGTGTTGCTTGTGCACGTCGACTGTATCCGTAAATTAATTTACGAAGGTAACATGCCCTCGTTCTGTTAGTCATGACTTGGTAGAAGTCTGAAATAATTCGCAAATATATTTTGGGATTGAACCTTCAGCCTTCAGGAGAGTGTAACTTTTAACTGAATTTTACCAAGTACAAAATAAGTTTAAGATTCCTAAAATTTGTATTAGAATTGTCCGCAAGAATCCGTGGCGCAGTGAATAGATTATTTGGTAAAATTCACTTGTAAATGACACTCTTTTAGAGGTTGAAGGTTCGATCTTCAGTGTGGGCGACACACGATATACAACTGTGAATTACTGACGGAACATGGATTAAATAAAGGGTTCCGTTCAAAATTCCGTGCAGATTCCCAAGTTTGATAGAAAGATTGCCGAGCTCGATAGAAAGGGACACATGAAAAAGGTCGGAGGTTATATTGATCAAACGTTGTGAAAATAACATTCAAAATGAGAATAATAGTCCGAAGAATCCAAATAATATGAGTAATTAATCCTCAAAAATTCAGGGTCGAAGCATTTTGTTAATTTTTTACCTTGCCTTTTCTCTGGCTTGAGAATTGTTATATTTATACCAATGGTATTTGTGCTTGTTTCTATGCTGGTAAAGATGCTTTATACGCAGTTCTCGGTTTTACTATATTAAGCACGTACAGTTAACTTGTTACCTTGTTGCTATATTAAGCACGTACAGTTAACTTGTTACCTTGCACTCGTATTATCAGTATTGCAACTCAGTTTGTAACTAATGGCGCGTAATATTATACCGGAAATGTCATTTTTCTTTTTTAATCTTCATTTGAAAGATTTTAGTCTTGAAATCAAGACGTATTGATAAAAAAAAACAAGTGAAGCATGCATGGTCCCCCGTGAATGCACAGTGAATGAGGCATAAAAAGTTCAGCATTTGCCCTCATCTCCCATTTAGTCCCAAGAGTCTCCAGGGGACTTCTAATCCTGGTGAAAATGATAAACGGGGCAGTTTTAAGCCGTATCATATGTAAATTTGAGTTCTGCGCAATGCAAAAAAAAAAAGAAATAACTAAGTTCAGCATTTACCCCCACCCCCTTTAGTCCCAAAAGCCCCAAGGCTTAACATATTTATATTTGAGTTCAGCATCAAGCAAACCTGCTAAATGGACACACACAGAAAATTTTGGACAAATATGGTAAAACAGTCCCCAAAATAGATGGTTATTATTAGTCCTAAAAGAGACCCTGGGGTATACCGAAGAGTTATCGCGAAGTATAGACAAACAAAATTATATAGAAATCAGTTATAACTTTTTAGAAAGTTGCATCAATTTTTTTTTTTTTTTAAGAAGCACAAAAGTGTCAATTTTAGCCATTTTAACCCGAAAGGAACCTTTAGGGGGGCAACCGGAGTTTTCCCGGCAAATCCATTCTTCTATATTTTTACTCATATCATGTTTAATGTTTGTACAAATTCTCAAAAAATCCCAAGACGTAGTTATTGAGAAAAGTGCGGACAGACGAATGGTCGAACGGACAAGGGTGAATTTACAGGTCCACCCTCCTTTTCTCGGAGGACCAAAACATAATTGTGAATTAATTGCGTGAATTTAAAAATTATATCTGCTTCATTCCAAAAAATTAAGGTAAAGATATTTTGGTTTGGAACATGTTTTGTAAATATGGAATTAGATTACGATTGTCTGATATGTATATATTCGCAGAAATTTTGAAATACTTTGAGATGACAGATTGTATAAAAACGTAAAATTAAAGTCCATATTAATATTAGCATCAACATTTATAAGACAAACTTTTTTTTTTTTAAAGTTGAATAGTATGCATGCAAATTTAAAATTAAATTATGTAAATTAAAAATTTACAACGAATTTATTGTTCGACAAGGAATACAAAATGTTCAAGTTGTTAAACTTGAAACTTTAAAATTTTGTATTATCGATTAATAAATTTGTCGTAAATTTTTTAATTTACAGAATTTAATTCCAAATTTACATTATACACACACACAGACACACACGCACACACACACACACACACATATATATATATATATATATATATATATATATATATATATATATATATATATATATATATATATACCAAGTTAAAGGTATTCAATAATATTTTTATTTATATAGAACAAATATTACATAGTCGCTACACTTTTAAAATTTAGCGTTTTATAAATCAAAAAATTTATTTCATTTCTTCCATTTGAGAACCAGATGCCTTCGGTGGCACATAAGCTTCATTACGTCGCCTTATGATGACTTTTGGTTCTTGCGAACCAATTGTCCGAAACATTAGCATCTTCAGTGTAACGACTATGTAATATATATATATATATATATATATATATATATATATATATATATATATATATATATATATATATATGACTACTTCATTTAATCACATAAATTTATATACGAAAATATAGTTGTATGCGTAAATTTTTAGTATTTACTTCAACAGTGCCCAATACAAAGGTAGAGCTAGGTAGTAAGTTATAAAGATATATATGGCAATTAAGCAACACAGGTTATTCCGCGTTTCATTCCCGTGAGAATTCGTTAGGCTTATGCATAAGTCTGACGAATTCTCACGAGAATGAAACGCGGAATATCTTGTGTAGCTTAATTACCATATATATTTTTATAACTTACTACCTAGCTCTACCTATGTGTGTGTGTGTGCGTATATATATATATATATATATATATAGGAAATTTATTACTGTGAGTCCAGAATGAGTTTACAAATTGTTTCAACTAGAGGAAAATCCTCAAAGAGAGGAAAAATCCAACTAGCATCATCAGAATTCATAGATGGACTCTGGATTTTTCCTCTCTTTGAGGATTTTCCTCTAGTTGAAACAATTTGTAAACTCATTCTGGACTCACAGTAATAAATTTCCTATATACTGCTCTGACTACACATTGAGCACTTTAGTCCGGTTTTTTTTTACCACTGGTAAATATATATATATATATATATATATATATGTATATGTATATGTATATATATATGTATATGTATATGTATATATATATATATATATGTATATATATATATATGTATATATATATATATAAATATATATATATATATATATATATATATATATATAGTGGAACCTCTAGATACAAAAGCCTCTGCTTAACAAAATTTGCAGCTGATTAAACGTGATGTGAAAATTTTTTCGTCCATGCGTACAAAGTTTTAAGGATACGAAACATAAATCGCAGAAAGACTATTTTTCAAGCACTTATTTCTTCGAAACTCTTATTTAAATCGGGGTTTTATTCGATTTTTAAGGAATGTTTAAGAATCTCCTAGAAATATTTGTGTTGATTTTTTTTTTATCTGGAAAACATTTCTTCTTGGACTTGAATTCATCTTTCTACTTATTCACGGCCATAAATTAAAATTATTTTAAAAACTGAAAAATTAATGTAAGCATTAGAATCATTTACCACATTTGAAGAATATAGATTTCAGAAATATTTTTTGTGTTAATTTTTATTGTATACTGTCTGAAATCTTTTAAGGAGCGAAGGTGTGTATATGTTATTTTATTATTTTTTTTTTTATTTTTATTTCTTTTTTTTTTTTTAATCGCAAATGAACTGAAAGAAATTAAATGAACAATTACATTTTGAATCCTTTTTCTTCCTCGCGTCTGCGTGTCCATAGATTGAATTGATTGAATTGACCATACGAGTAATGATTGAAATAACGATTTAAAAATTTCTTTGTGTGTGTGTGTGTGTTTTTTTTTTTTTTTTTTTTTGTATTAAATAGAATTTATATATGGATGGCAAATAAAGTTAAAAAAAATAAATAAATAGGAAGTGAAACTATTAACGGTCAGGTAAGGTATTATTTGCCTCTTATGTAATTCTGGTTTTGCTCTTATAAAATTTAATGAGAGTTTCCATAGGCCTTAGAACATTTATGTGTAAAACGCCTTTTAGGATACGAAAATTTCAAAATATGAAAACCACGCTGGAACCAATTAATTTCGTATCTAGACGCCCCCTCTCTCTATATGTATATATAGTATTGCCCGTACATATGCTATTCAAATTGGATTTGACTCATTTCCACACTACATTTTGTTGTTTTTTTTTATTTTCATGGCGCCACGTCAGTTCTTACTCCTCAAAAAACGAAAAAAATAATTTTCCCAATCGTTTTGTTTTTGTTTTTTACCTTCATTAACAGTTTGTTTTGTTTTTTAAATTTAACAAACTTGTAAAAGAATTTTCCAATTAGCCATGGAGATCACAGTTGGCTATTTTTTTATCGCTCACTGATATCAATCCATCGATTCATATTTTTTTACTGGAATAAAAGAGAGGATAGAAATTATTAGATGTTTGTCGATAAAATGTTTATAAAATTATTAAATTTGATAGAATTTTTATCGACAACATAATTTGGAATCAACTGAGTATCGGAAAATATGAAAGTTTTTTCAAATAATTCATGAAAATATTCAAATTTTATTTACACAATCCTAGTTTTTAAAATGGACAGTATTATCCGCAAGCTATCATTTTATATTGACATTTACCAATGTTACTCTGTATGCCCTGCTAAGCTAATCACTAGGATTTGCTCCACAAATTATTCGAAGGGGATCATTTTATATCTATCCTAACCTAGATATATGTGTGTATGCGGTTATGTATGTTTGCTCTAGTGCGTGTGTGTGCGTGTGTATGTGTGTATGTAGTGTATGTGCGTATACATGTGTATGTGTGTATGCATGTGTATGCGTGTATACGTATGTATATGGTATATTTGTGCATGTGTGTATGTAGTGTATGTGTATGTGCGCGTGTGTATGTGCGTGTGTGTGTGTACATGAGAAAAAAAACTCTTTCCGCTTTGACAATGGAGTTATATCACCGAAAGCTGAATTAAAATTAATTTAATTTAGCAAAAAACAAAATAACACACATTGTTTAAGGCTTTTACTGAATTTAAATATTTGCCTACACTTGGCCTTTGGGACTAGATCAAAGTGTAGTATCTGTTCTTCAGATGCTGCACTTCTATTTCTTGTTCTCTTTCGGTGGAGGAGAAATCCTTCACGACTGAGACAATTTTTATTTTTGTACCTTTTCTCCACGTTAAAAAACGACCCTGGTGTCTAACTCTGTCCCGTGGGGAGGCATAGTAAATAGGTACAACAATGTTTGAAAATCTGTCTACACATCTTCTTATCCAAACCAGCACAAACCGCGCTAATAGACATGAGTTGATTTTTAATTTATTTCCCACAACAAAATGTTGCAATCCATTTCAAATAATATGAAAGGATACAGATGTTTTGCTTTGTCAAGGATGTTATATCTCCAAAAGCTAACTTAGAGTAAATTTTATTTATTTTAACAAAAGAAAATCGCACACATTGTTTAAGAATCTAAACGACCGACTTTCGTAAATATAAAAAGAAAAATAGAAAAAGAGTTGAGATATCTTGATGGTTAGCCATGTTGCCCAAAAAAACAGCTTCTCGTTTTGAAACATGTAATACCAGAATCAGAAATCTGTTCAGCTTGCATCATTGGAGTGACAGTTGCGTACTGGACATTTGTATTCCGGATAATTGCATCAAAGACAAATAGGCATTTGGACATTTATGTCTCTAGACAAGTTGATACAATAACCACCTGTAACATTCTTTTCTTGAAACTGTCACCTGAATAGTTTGGGGGTTATTAATTTATTTTTATTTCGGACTATTATTCTCATCTTTATTAGTTATTGTTTTTCATCTTTTATTGGTTTGTTTATTCACAACGTTTCGGCCAGCTATTCCTCTGGCATTCGTCAGGTGGTAACCGCGACGCATCGGAACTTCGAATCTCCTAACTGCATTCTCAGCCATCGCTGCCATCTGTAGTTGTTGTCGTCTCACCACATTTTGGCCAAGTAAACCTCTGGCACGCTTTGGGTGGGATTTAAACCGCTATCTTCAGACAATGTTCATCTGGAACTGTAGAGATTCAACGTCTCTATCAACTGCGCCACGGGCCCCAAAGGGCGATCAAGGTTGGATTTTTTGATCTTATAAATCCACGTTTATTTATTATCTGATCTTCCATAGTCGGGTCCGTACCGATTGGTATATATATTATTCCTTAATTGGAATTCATTTTTGAGATGAGTATTACATATATTAATTTATTTTTATTTCGGACTATTATTCTCATCTTTATTAGTTGTTGTTTTTCATCTTTTATTGGTTTGTTTATTCACAACGTTTCGGCCAACTATTCCTCTGGCCTTCGTCAGGTGGTAACCGCGACGGATAGGAACTTCGAATCTCCTAACTGCATTCTCAGAGATTCGAAGTTCCTATCCGTTGCGGTTACCACCTGACGAAGGCCAGAGGAATAGTTGGCCGAAACGTTGTGAATAAACAAACTAATAAAAGATGAAAAACAACAACTAATAAAGAGGAGAATAATAGTCCGAAATAAAAATAAATTAATATATATATAATGCTTATCTCAAAAATGAATTCCAATTAAGGAATAATATATAGTTTGGGGGTTGTTTTAATATGAATTGATTTATTAAATAACCCTAGGAGGTTAAGATCTGATAAGTTTGAAGTTCATTTAATAGCACGCCATATACGAATGAGATGATAGTCAAAATGTCTTCGCATATTATTGAGCAGTAATAAAACGAAGCCTGTTAGACCTTATGACTTAAGCTTGCCAGAGAAGTAATGTATAGACTGAAGTTTATGCGTATTATTTGGATTTTTTGGACTACTGTTCTCAGCTTGAGCATCATTTTCACAACTTTTCCGCCGATGTAACCTTCGACCTTCTTCAAGCGTATCTTGTCAAACTTAGAAATGTTTCTGGAATTTGAACGGAATTTCTAACGGACACTTTCTTAATTTTCTTCATTTCACACAAGTAGTATGCTATCGTTTCGTCAGCTGTCACTGGATATAGGCCCTAAGTAATTCTCAATTGTATTTTTTGGTTGCTCACACTGGTCAGGGGTTTATGTCATCTGTATACCGAAAACCAACTTTCACTGGACAATACCTAAATTCAACTCCCACTATCCATATAATGTAAAGAAAGAAACATTCCGGAGTTCGACAAGATACACCTGAAGAATGTCGGAGGTTACATCGACCGAAACATTGTGAAAATCACACTCAAGATAACAACAGTGACCCGAGGAATCCAAATTATACGAATAACCAACCCTTATCTCAAAAATTCCGAAACGTGAACTTTATTCGTACCAAAATATTCTTAGATTGCAGAAAGGATTGTGAATTTATAAACGATTGTATTTTGAGTGCGGAGTTCATCCAATATATTTGTGTCTCTGGTAATTCATTTGAAGCTTTTAAATTTAATTGCCGTAAAATTTTCAAAAAGCATAAGTAGTAATCTGTTTTATGTGTTTTTTTTTTTTAATTAAAAAGTTATAAGTGCAAAGGCCTAAAACGAACATTCAAACACAAATGCGAAATTTTTGTCCATGGAATCAAAGCAATCATTTATTAAAAACACAAGAAAAAAATCATGGCGTTGCTAATAGGAAGTGGGGGGGGGAGAGAAAGACAGAAAGCAAGCAGGCAGCCATTCCTCTCTTTCTTTTCTTGCTTAAGCATCGTCGATGCATCTTTCTTTCTAGCTGACGATGTTGGTTTAATAACCAACAGCTATTTAATTAAAAACGTTTTAACGATTTATCATATTTGATTAAAATCATTGTAATCGATTTATATCAACAAAACTGTTGAATATATAGCAAAAATAGGTCAATAAAATTACAAATACATAACACCGAACATTTAATTCATTGTGAACTGTTTAAAAAATAGTTGTTTAAATTAGGAATTCGAATAACTGTCATTTGTTCTTTCATTTCTACTATAAATGCAGTATTTCATATTATTATGTTGTATTGTTGGTTTAAATAACAGTAAGATATGATTTTATAGGATTAATAAATGAAAAATCAGCATTCGCATTCCTTCATTTAGAAATCGAAATTATTGACACAAAATATTGAATTAGCAAACGATATCCATAACCAAAATTATATCTCGGTCAGGGCAGATTATTTTATCGACGTTAGTTCTTGCAAGGAAATGTCATCGTTCACCCACACACAGCTCCTGATATTGCTAATTAGTCACTGATCTGTCAGTGACCAGGCTCAATGTTGCGTAACTTCTGTAATGTAACGAAAACCGGCGTGTCAATCTAATTATGACATACATAATTGCACTTCGTTAGTAAGTACGTTATCACGTGTTACTCTTAATATAATAAAAAAAGACGGTCTGTTCGTTAAAGATGAAATGCCAGAATGTAATTTTTTTTTTTACACAGTGATCACCACTTATCAAGGCCCGGAAGCCACTCAGGGATAAGGGTTAATGATGATTATCTGGTGTTGCTGGCTCCCAAAAATAAAATGTTTTACTCCTTTTCTCCTCAAAACAAGGCATAGTGCCACAAGAGGCTACTGTTTTGGATCATGTCTAACGGGAAACGGTGGGGAGTTGAGCAGCGAGATGTTTATTCCCATTACATTTAAACTCTAGCAGGTTAATACAGTCAGGGAAGTAAGAAACAAGGAACAAATTCAAAAGTCCAGCAATCCGAGGAAAGAAACAATTAGATTAGAACATTTCCGGTATCAACAATGAAGGAGTGGGATTTTGCTGCTTATTAGTCGGGAGTATGTAAGTCGAAGGAGGGCACAAGTGCTATGAGTTCGTCAGAGCACATTCCATTAACATACCTGTAAAACAGGCAGATGGGTTCCGACATTGCGGCGACGGGACAGAGGTTGGAGTTTGAACCTTTACCCATTTAAAAATGAATTGCTCCAAAATTGAATACGACATCATGAATAGAATTATTTCATCGCCGTAGACTTAAAAGTGACATTCATTTTATTTATTTAAAGGATGACTAGCTGGCAGTTATTTTTACGGTAAGAAGAAACGGAAAACGCAATCATCAAATTTCCACGAGATCATTGCTAGTATTTTATTTTAATATAGTACCCGCATGAATAACATCCCTCATACTTGAAAATGGCTCCACACTTCCGAGCATGGTTGGCTTCAAATCAAAGCAAATGAACACATATCTAAGGCAATGGCTGAAACTTTATAGGAAGACCTCAAGTCATGGTAACATTCAATGCTGTCAAGACTAAGCTTCTCTCCTTTAACAATGACAAGAAACCTTCTCAACCACTGACTAATAACACGCTACCTGAAAGCTTTTACTTCAAACTTCTCAGCTTTACATTTAAAGGCACCATGAAGTAGAATAAATACATTGATGACATTGCCAAGTTTGCTGCAAATTAGCTGAACTCTCTAATGTGCTAGAAAATTACTCGCACCTGAAAGTATATCTCTACAAAGCCACCACTCCCCCATGCATGGAGGTTTGTCGCCACATCTGAGCTAGAACATTTGCCACTAGTTTTTCACTTTTAGACAGGGTTCGAAAAAGAATCTCCAATCTAATAGATCCCACATAATCAATCAAACTCCAACCCCTCTTCCATCACCGAAATGTTGTATCCTTGTGCCTGTTTTACAAGTATTTTAATGGAATGTGCTCCAACTAATTCGGAGTACTTGTACCCCCTCGACGTAAATGTTATCGACTAGCCCGACAAGCAGCAAAATCTAACCCCCACACTGCATGGATCCCTAAATACTGTTAAAGAGAACAGTTGCCTGTTCTTGTAAGTAAGTAAAAAGGAGGTAGGACGGTCCGAGAATTCGAACCTGGGAAGCTTGGTTTGGAATTAAGATTCAGGAGAGTTTAAAATAAATAATACAGATATGCTATTGAAAATGGAATGTAGAATTACCCATTGTTTAGTTCACATAAAATAGTTTAAATATCTGTTTATGTGAAAAGGGAATTTGATGATGTAATTCTGTTTATGAAAATGAAATGAAATTAAATTGAGGTTATCTAGATCCGAACAATAGAAAATGTTAAACATTATTGTAAAATAGGTTAGTCGGAAATGAGGTTAGAGAATTCTTCTTTGCAAGCATGTGTGGACGATGCATATGTTTTGGGCATGTTTTAGACAACGTGAGGCATGTCAGGCCACGGGATCGATATGCACGTTGTTTGGTCATGCAATGATGTCATGAGTAAGAGATGAGTTCTCAATATAGTTAGAGCTTTAGGAGACAAACAGAGGGTAGTCAGAGTCAGTCAGAGGGAAGTCAGTGCCGGGACAGAGTCGGACAGACAGAGCTGACATCCACCTTGGAAGTGAAGGTAGAAGTTGAAATCATGTAGAAACTTTGAAATCCTTGATGCGAAATCATTGACCGGTCAAGAAATAAAGGACGTCATAATCATTTTGTAGCAACTGTCTTGCGTTATGTCATTCAACAACAAAGCTATTGTGAATTTGTATTATAAGAACTTTGTGTATAAACCCATCAAAGAATGTTTCCCCCTCCCCACGCTCAGTATAAGTAATGACGGGTCCCTTCGTTATGATAAAAGAACTGAGAATCATCATCCAAAAATATATGTGTTAAAGAAAGATAATGTTTATAGAAACACTCCTAGAACTCTCAGAGCTGTATAAATGTCAATCTCTCTTCTATCTCTTCTATCTATATAAATATTCCCCCCTCCCATTGTGTATTACATGTCACTGTCACTTTGAATGTGTCCTATCTCTCTCTAATATGAACAGTCAACGAATATATAATACGTGATCTCTATAATATGAACACTCAAGAACGCCTACAACATAACAATACTGGAAAGTCTTATACTCTAATAGTTTTTATTTCTTCCCTTACACTGCTAGGCTTTGGAATTCCCTCTCGGTTCCCTGCTTTCCTGACTGTACTGACATGCAGAAATTCGAGTGTAATGTGAAGAGACATCTCGCTGCTCAACTCCCTACATAGCAGGGGAAAGATCAAGATGGATTCACTTCATTAGATTAATCTATCCGAGCCGTCAAAATTGACTCCGTACATTTTCCATGGTTTTCCAATTTCTCATCTAGATGTCTGTTGCTACATATTTCCATAGCTTCGATATAGAGAGAGTAGTAGCGTTCGTGTGTGTGCGTGTGTGCGTGTGTGTGCGTGTGTGTGTGTGTGTGTGTGTGTGTGTGTGTGTGTGTGTGTGTGTGTGTGTGTGTGTGTGTGTGTGTGTGCAACTCTCCTATAGCCCACAACACTGGACCGATCATGACCAAACCTGACATGATGATAATCCCCCACCTAGAGATAGTGCACACCATTTTTTAAAGTTAAGGTTAAAGGTGAAGGTCATAGTCTATGTATATATACTCTCCTACAGGCCACACTACCAGACTGATCACGACCAAACCTGGCATGATGATGGTCCCTCGCCTAGGAATGGTGCACGCAATTTTCCAAGGTAAATTTCAAAGGCCAATGTCAAAGCCTGTGTATATATACTCTCCTACAGCCACACCACTAGACCGATCATGACCAAACCTGATATGATGATGGTCTCCAACATATGGATCCTGCACACCATTTTCGAGGTCATGGTCAAAGTCGGGACTCTACTGTATGTTCAGGTACTCGCAAAACGCATACCCGAGCGTACAGCAAAGTCCTACGCGAAGAGCGGGTATCTTTGCCTATATATTATATAATACTAATCATAATGCTCGTTTTTATTCTGTTGTTGTGATGTGAATAGAAATGAATATAATCGTCTTTATTTTTGTGACTTCATTTATTATTGTTGTTTATGAGTTGAATATCAAGAAAGAGTATAAAATTATTGGTTTCTTTTTTTAAAAGTAAATTTAATAGTGGGTTCTATTTTGTTTCGTTTTTCAATTATGTTTTTTATTCTTGGAAGAATTTCGAAAGGAAAATCAAGATATCGTCTATGTATGTGCAGAATGGCGCATTTTTAGTTGATCTGTATTTGAAAGATCCAGTTTCCATAAAAATCTAAATAAAAAAATAAATAAACAAGTTAAAACTACTCCAAGGGGATTGCATAATTTCTGCTTGTAATAGAAGTTACTAAAAGTAAAATGCGTCATGTTAGTGCGTAAAGTCTTATATTTTTCTTCTGTTTATTTGGATTTTAATAGCACAGGAACGTTGATATTTTTGGTTGGAAAAACTCAAACGGATTTTTTGGTACAAGAAGCAACAATTCAACGGAAAAATCGTATTTTTTTCTGTGTATTATTTTAGTGTTGTTAAGTTTATTTTCAATAGAACTACATGATTACAGATAGGATTTATTGGTGAAGCTTCAGGTGGATATTGTTATTAGTTCTTTTAAGTATTATTATAGTTGTATAGATGCGAGTTTATTATAAAGGTTTACTAAACAAATGAAGCAAATAAAGAGGGACACATTCTAGTTTCACATATATGTGGATATTTGGATACTTCCGGGAGATGATTCATTCGCTTATATAATTTCTGTTGACATTAAAGCTTTTAATATGTCTGGCTGGTGTCTTACTTTATGAGGAAAAAAAGCTGGTGTCTTACTTTATGAGGAAAAAGCCCATCTTTGCCTCTGTTGAAGAGTGATAGTGACACGAGAAAACACTGGTTTACGGTCAATCATATAACCAGTTTAAGGGTAGCCTTTTGCAAGCTATCCTAGTAACCTCCCTATTCGACTCTTAAAAGGTTTCTTTAATAATGTTCCGTGTGGTTATCCCCGTTTTCGTTTAACGGTTGATCTTTTAATTGTTGTAACTGAGACATTCCGCCGGTTTATGGATAATTCAGGAAAGGGTACGGCCATTGCATTCGACATTTCCGAGGCGTTCAACAGAGTGTGGCATTCTGGTTTTCTACGTAAACTTAACGGTTATGGCATTGGTTGTGACGTTCCTGACATTATTAGGTATTTTATTTCTGATCGAAGATTGCTGATAAATCTCGATGGTAGCTATTCATTCTTTTTTTCTATCAATACTGGTGTTTCTTTTCTCTATACAGGATCTTCCATAGAATATTGTTCAGAAAATTAATATCTATGCTTATGATATCATTCTCTATTCTGGTATTACTCCTGGCCCACCTTAATAGGATCAGTGTAAACATGCAGTTAATTTAGTTGTTTTGGGTTCAGCTATAGATTGGGGTATTAAATAGCTTGTTTTGTTTAATTTTGCTAAGACTCAGCTTCTGTCTCTCAATCGTAGGCGTGTCAGTTTTTTTTTTCCTGGGATTCTCATGAATGGCCTTGCTCTTGAGGAAAAATCGACTCTGAAACTTCTTGGTCTTTTTTCTCATCAAATCTTAATTGGAGTATATATATATATATATATATATATATATATATATATATATATATATATATATATATATATATATATATATATATATATATATATGAGAGAGATAGAGAGAGAGATCCATTGCTTTTTCTCCTTCTCGTAAAGCCGGTTCTCTCTATCACTTTCTTACAACTGAGACTGTTATTCATTTTTACAAACCTACCTGCAGACTATATATGGAATATTGTTATCCGACTTGAACTGGTAAATCTCTGCCTCATTTCAAGGTTCTTGATGAGATACAGAAACATACCTGCAATCAAATTGACCCCACCCTATCTTCTTCTATGCAACCTCTTTCTTGCAGACGTGATGTTCTTAGTCCCAGTCTTTTCTAGAAATACTATTATTTATTATTATTTCTTTAAATACTACTATTATTATTATTATTATTATTATTATTATTATTATTATTATTATTATTATTATTATTATTATTGGCTCACAAGGAGTTTTTACACAGGTCATCAAAGATCTACCATTGAAAACCTGTGGTGTTCCCTGGAAGCTGAGTGACAACAAGTCTCCCCAGACGTCCAGCACTCTCCACCTCCTTCGATAGCATTTGCAAATAAATTTGCGTTATCGCAACAGCCTCTCTCTGGCAGCGGTTATTGGTTTACACTGGAATTTAAGTGGCACTAAGCCTCTCCAAGGTCCCAGTTCTCTTCGCGCTTGTCCAGCGGATGTCTGGTCAGCGCTCACTCCTCGATTTTTCCATCCTCCTTGACCCTTCTTGGCTATTTGGTATTACACTTTGGGGGGGGCAACGGGAGGGAATGGGTGATGGGGATGTAGAACTTGTAGGTATGCAACTTCAGTATTCTTCGTTCCATGTTCTTCGTGTTTTGCCTCTGCAGCAGTTTGTCTGGCTCAGCTCACGCATGTGGTTCATGTGTATTGATCCCCGCGTTCAAAGGTTTTCCTTAATATTTCAGCCGTTTTCATTATCATTAGTTGTTGTATCTTTGCAGCCATTCATTCCTCTGATTCCAATTTCTCCCATTCTTTTTTCGAAGTTTTTTCAGAATTGTTCCTAGTGCTCCTACTGTTATAGATATTATTTTGATTTTCTTCTTCTTCTTCTTCTTCTTCTTCTTATTATTATTATTATTATTATCATTATTATTATTATTATTATTATTATTATTATTATTATTATCATATGACCTTCACAATTGTCTAATCTATTCCCTGCTTTTTTTCTATTCCAGCTCGTTTGACTCGTTGGTCTAGTGGTCTCCATCAATTCGCTGTTTTATACCTCATTGTAATACAGCCTTCTATTTCCAAGAAACGCAGGCTTGTCGAACTCTCTTCCTGCTGACTATTTCCCTTTATTTTTAACCTTGTTTTGTTGTTGTTGTTGTTGTTGTTGTTGTTGTTGTTTTTTCAAAACTAAGGTCAATAAGCATCTGCTGTCTTTGCGATAATCATCTTCCGTTCTTGTTAGCTCTTTACATCAAGTGGTTTATCGCCTTGTCTTGAGCGATTTCCATAAAAAAAGGTAAAATAAAGTCATCAGTTATAATTACGTTGTAAATTGGAAAAGATACGCTGATGTTAATTTTGTTGGTGTTTTCGAAGTAAGTTCAGGCATTTATTGCTGTTCAAGTATTCTGTGTTCAGGCTGTCAATGGTTTTATAGTTTGTTGTTGTGTTAGTATTTAAATAATTGATAAGAAAAACACAGTAACAGTTAATTAAATATGCATTAACGTTGGTTATTATGACTCCTTAATATTTATTGTTTTTGGCTCAAATCAAGTTATTAAGTAAGATCCATGTCCAAGGAAACTATATCTAAAATTTCAATTGTTTATACCCCAAATTGTCGGAGAAGTTTGGTAGAGTTCTTAAAGGGCAAATCGTTGAAATTTTACCCCTTAACATACAAATTACTGGCCGAAAACCGATCACAAAGATTTTCCTAAATCTCCATACCATGTATATCAAATTTCGAGTCTGTAGACTAAAAATTGACAGCGTTATTGCAAAGGGAAATGTACACACACAGACACACAGACACACAGATACACAGACACGTTCACTTTTATATATATACTAGCAGTTCCGCCCGGCTTTGCTCGGGTCCTATGTACTGTTCATAAGGTTATGTGCATATGTATATATTAAAAAGTGTGAATATGTAAAGTAATGCCTTTCTGTATAATAGTCTTCCTTAACTGCCATAGAGAAAAGACAGGCAGACATTTTCACTTATATAGATATACTAGCATTTCAGCCCGGCGTTGCCCGGGTGTTTGGAGGTGTATGTTGAGAAAAAAAAAGAAAAAGAAAAAGCGGTCAATTTTTTTAAACTTTGACCCCTATTATGTCCCCTTAACATTTATTGTTTTGGACTCAAATCAAGTTATTAAGTTATATCCATGTCCAAGGAACCTATATCTAAAATTTCAAGTGTTTAGACCCACAATTGGCGGAGGAGTTTGGTAGAATTCTCAAAGGTCAAATCGTTGAACTTTGACCCCTTGCTCGGGTGTTTGGAGGTGTATGCTGTGCAAAAAAAGCAAAACAAAAAACAAAAAAATGGTTAATTTTTTAAAACTTTGACCCCTATTATGACCCCTTAAAATTTATTGTTTTGGGCTCAAATCACTTTATTAAGTTAGATCCATGTTCAAGGAACCTATATCTAAAATTTCAAGTGTCTAGACCCAAAATTGTCGGAGGAGTTTGGTAGAGTTCTTAAAGGTCAAATCGTTGAAATTTGACCCCTTAACAGCCAAATTTCTGGCTGACACCCGTCACATCGATTTTCCCAAATCTCAGTACCCGGTATTTCAAATTTCGAGTCTATAGACTAAAAATTGACAGAGTTATTGCGTAGGGAAATGTACACAGACACACAGACACACAGACAGACAGATAGACAGATAGACACGTTCACTTTTATAGATATATAGATAGATAGATTGATAGATTGGATGTAATATATAGTAATGATTTAAAAAGTATAAAAAAAAGACTCATGCGCCACCACCGAGAATCGAAACCAAAACGTTCAGCTCACGATTTTGTATGGACGTTTGCTATGATAAGGTGCAGCGAACTACGTATTATGGTATCCGTTCGATATACAGTGAGTGATTAATAGAGGTTTTGTATTTAATGCAAAGTTGAGGAGAAATTTAACCATATTCAACCATCAATTTGGCATAAGCACTCATTCTAAGTCAACGGGCTATAACTTGTCTAGCATATATCGTCTAGCATATATATATATATAAATTAGTCTGATAAAGCCAGTGAGATAGATCACGTTTTTATGGTTATTATGAGTTACGATAATAAGTTTCACAGTACTTTCAGTCCTGAAATCTGCGACAGATAACCGTACACGAGATAAGCCCGGAGAAAGAAACTAATCGCTTTAAAGCCTTATTTATAGCCATAGTTGAGCACAGCGTGCATAAACATAGAAGATGTCTAAACCAAAATGGAAAATCAGAAAAAAGCAAAGTAATTCTTGATATGAAGACCGCATTGCAAGAGATTCCAAACGAAATCGGTTACAATAGCTTTGAGACAAAGCCGGGAAATAATGCCACTTGTCCTATTCAGTATCGTTGGTGGATCTATGTCTGCCGGTAGTATGAGTGGAACTTTAACGCGTGGCCAGTCATTCCTTGAAACTCAATTGAATTTAAGAGCACCACTTGATATGTAACAGCTCCTCAGCTCTGTTAAGACTGCCTACAGACTTGTAGAGTCTTTCTTCTCTTTGGAATTGTCTCAATATCCAATTGTTGAGCGAATTATCACTCGTATTCAAATGCAATGATAAATCTCTTCCACAAAAAGAAATGTCACCCATGAAATCGTTTATGAAATTCACAATTATTTCTGCAAGCTAACTATATTTGATACAAGTAAACTTCAATCTCTGCTTGGATTGTTCACCAAGTTTCAACCATGAGTATCCAACAGTCTTTTATTGCTGTTGATTAATATAGGGATATGTTGACAAGAATCTTCTCGGTAGGATAACCGTGAATCTATTTTACACTCACCGAACTTTAACCTCCAAGATTTTTATCTCTAGGTTATATAAAAAAATGATGTCTATTAAAACAATCCTCAAACTATTTCTGCTATTTGTTCTGATGTGGCACCAAACCTTGTTAAGTTTCTATGAACATCAAATTCTCAAGTGTTCCTCAATCTAATCCTGAACTGAAAAGGGTCATTATAACCAACATAAGGACAGTACCAAGATTGGAGTATGTCAGAATGTTCTGTAAAGTTTGGAGACTTATAGATCACAGCACAGGAACTCTGTGCAAGGGGGATATTTTTCCTTAATCACCGTCTTGTTCAATACGCATGCGCGTCTCCTGCTCACAGAGGTTTACTTATTAAGCATCTCCTTTCCCTTAGAGTTTGACCATTTATGTTCTGCAACTTGCTCTCGTCTCTTTCCATAAAACATGTCACATCTCTTGCGTCGTCGTCTTCTGATTTTACCGCGCTGGCAACTGTAGCACAATAGGTGAGAGTCATTTTTTAGGGAGCCCTAGTTCTCCACATTTTGGGCCTTTGTACTAAACTTGCTCTCGTGAGGAAGCACGTATATGTCATGCAGGTGCTGTTTTATTTTGAAAATGTCAGAATATATCAACCATGTTTGACTGATATGTGTTTACGAAACTTAGTTGTGTCAAAACGACAAGGCTTCAGAAGGTAAAACTCAAACGATCTCGTCACCGAGCCTGTTATGTATGTATGTATGTATGTATGTATGTATGTATGCATCTCTCTCTTTCTCTCTCTCTCTCTCTCTCTCTTTCTCTCTCTTCCTTCCTTTCCACTCTCTTTCTCTTACAAAAAAAGAGAATTGAATAATAATTTTAATTGTAAACAGTTGAAGATTGAATTCCGACGGCAAAGAACGAGTCTTAACTGTCGGGCCTCAAAATGCTGGTTAATTGTGAAAATAAATAAATTTATATTTTTATAAAGAAGATACTTTGTTTGCTATTTTGTGAAGCGTTCAATTTTCAGCAGCAGAGGTCCCTGCTTGCCATTAACGACGATGGAAATGCTGCCTGTAAAGACGACCAGATCCACACCAGCCGACGCATAGCCGATTATAGCCGACGCCATATCGATCTTTTGATGTAATTGGATGTGCCTATCGTTTCATTAGTTTTATTGCCCCGAAGAGCTGGTGCCAGGCCAGGATGGAACAACCATTCTCGAAAACGTCCACAAGACACGGACAAGCCAAAAACTCTTCAGGAAACGATAGTTCTACAGCAGCAAAGATGGCAAACCTATTGCTTCTTTTAGGTGAAATGGTTTGTAGCAGTACTACTACACAGAGTTATACACCGTTTTGCACATAGTATTGATATGCGTTTATTAGTGAACGGTGATAAAACAAAGACTATTAAACAGTCATGACTGAAACTTGATGGACAAGTCGGGCATAGAGTTCAGTTTAGTTGTATCAAAAATAGCTGTATTTTTAATGAAATCGCTCCAGACAAAGAATGAAGCCATTTAATGTAAGAAGATTAAAAAATAATACTTCATGGTCAAAAAACTAGCTAACGATCAGTGTTAGATGGATATATTGCGACTCAGAAAATATTAATTCTTCCGTCTTTATCAGAAACATCGCTCATGGAGTATGAAGACTAAAGAACAAAATAAGAGAAGCGAGTTGTGAATTTTATTAAATATTTTATAGATGAAACCATTTGCATTTTAATAAAAGTTGATTGTGAATCCAACATAATACGGAATGTTTTACGTTAAAATATTACCCGGCACCAATGAAACGATCAATGAAGTGTCCCGCATATCATTTAATGGTGATTAAACAAACACTGTTGGGCATTCATAAATGAAACGTAATGGATAAGTAAGGCATAAACTGAAGTTTAATATTACTGAGCATGTTTTGATTGCAGAAACAAGTGCTAATTTTACTAACGACTAGCAGGAATACTCAACGTTGCTCGGGATTGAATGATGACCAACGAATGTTTCACACTCCCATATTTTTATTGTCATAGAAATACGAAAACTAGTCCATTTTTAAATCAAATCGGTTAATTGCCTGCTCTAGTTGGGGATCTTTCGCGGTGCACCGGGAGGAAGCTTCACACATCTCCCCGCAGTGACTTAGTCCACAATACATTGTAGTCTACATTGCACTGTAGATAAACTACTGTTGATTTTATGAAAATATTCATTATATATAATGTTTTGCATTAAAGTTTAAAATACAAAACTCAAGTATCATACATTATTGTACTCGAATCAGGAACACTTATTTTGAATATGTCTCTGCCATGTCACAGAACCTACTGTTAATTTTATTTGCTGGACCTTACTGCTTGTGCAATGATAATTGTTTGAATTTAAGTTCAAAATGAAAACGTCAAGTATCATGGTTCAATTGTGCTTTAAACAAAAAAAACGGTCATTTCGAACGCGCCCCTGTCATATCAAAGAAACTACTGTGAATTTTATATGTTGGTCCTTTCGGCTTGTTTGGTAATAACACTTTTCAAATACACTTGTGATAGGCTGTTCAAGGTATTGGTCAAAATCGCCTGTTATCGATACTTATCGAAGACATTCCGATACAAAACCTATCTAAGAACTCTGCTAGGCACATACAGTACCTTTGTCAGAAATTTTACAAAAATCGGTCCAGCCAATTTCGAGTCCATAATAGGGAGTGGCCTCACACACACACACACACACACACACACACACACACACACACAAAGTTCCTTTTATATAATAGTAGAGATCCCATGAGCGATATGTGACGTGCACCTTATAAGTTTCTATTTCGGATTCTACCGAAAAGGGAAGATGTAACGTTGTACACCTTATTTTAACGGTGTCGTTACCTTTTAACAGACCCAAGACGTTGTAGACTCCATTGTAAGGAAATAAAAGAAAGGGAAAAACTCGACTCACTTCCTTTTTTAAACAAACACCTTTATATCTGGCATTTCCAACAGCGCATTTGTTTTTTCTAGATATTTAAACAGTTCATTTCTCATTCTCGACCGCGTGTGCCTTTTCGTCTCGGCTGTGGTATCGCCTACGTGTCTCAAACACGTGCTTTCCCGAAAACCTGCCACGTCTCGAACACGTGCTTCTTTTATCATCCGGCTTGGCTATTTTCATATTGTTATGCGACTGCTACTGCTCCAAACGTCAGTGGCCCTGTTACACCAATACTTATCTTTATTTAGAGATCTTATGTAATGGTATACGCTGATGGTATAATAATGAGGAAGTATGGTAAAAATTAACGAAACAGTATAGCACATCATCCGCTCGTGAAAGGTGAGTAGTTTGCTGTTATATTGAACTTTGATACTCATAGGATTAGTAAGTGTGAGTGATTATGCTAGCTTAAAGTGCGTCCAAGTTTTAGGCCAAGTTGGAATCTTCACAATGTCTTATTTTGGGTAAAAGTGAAGCAGAGTACTTGGTTAACACGGTCGCGGTACATTAGCTTCCAAAGTTAATAGAGCATTTAATAATCTCTTCTCTGTTGAATGAGATCAATGCAGTAAAGTTCTGTGCAATTCTAGGTGGTCCACTCTCTCAGGCCTTGTCTCTCGACGTTCGATGGTGAGTAAGTTTATTGCTTACTGTCTGAGACGCCCCTACCGAGAAATGCCGATGGGGCTGCCCTAGCAATTTTTACTCGGTCAGAATGCTCCTCCTTCAAGGGGAGCATTCTGGCCGAGCAAAAATTGTATCTACTTCGCATAGTTTTGTAATTATATGGTTCTGTATATACGTGTCAGTTTGTATTTTTGTAATGTACTTTTTCCGTGTGTATACTATCATTGACCGGCCGACTGCGTGAGGAAGCTTACACAATTGCATAGATAGATACAGTACAGACAATGCGACACATAACAGTTTGTAGACAGTTGTTTTACAAAGGGACGAATATATTTGGCTCAACATCAGACAAATGGGCATAGACCTTTCTTAAACAGTTCTTTGCTACGTCGTCTTGAAATGGAAGACACTTTTCTTCCGATGAAACACATAACGATCAAGTTATATTTTAGATATAACATTTATTCTCCGTTTATGACTTTCCACGAAGTTGGCAAGCTTTCCTCTCTAATTTATTTCGTCACTAGTTCGTCTACAGATGCTTCCCCGGACGCTGAGACATAAATCTCTAACTCTTCATGCATATAAAACTCTTTCACTGTTTTCTCTGACGTCAGTAACACGCCATATTTTGCTTATGGTAAAAAAAATATATTAGGCAGTGTTAGATATTTATCTAACTGCATTTTGCTCCAAGACAGTGGCAAAATAAGACAAAATACAATAAGGCCTACCTTAAAATTCAATACAAATTTTATTAGATCCTCGGTTGCAAAAAAGGAATGCCCGTTTTTTGTCTCAGAGCTGTTAACAACCTCGACAGATGATAGTCCTTCATCTTCCGCAGTAGCTGGTTCATGTTTTCGAAGATATGAGTTTGCAGTCGTCGAAAGGGTCGATATGATGTTTTCTGGTGTAAAAAGATTCAGTCCTCGCACTGAGAGGATATTGCAGAAGTTCATAATTAATGTCCATGTAAGAAAAGTCCTTGATATCAGGTCGACAATTCAGACCTCATAAAGTCTCTAGCGGGCATAAATAATAGTCAATTAGTCTAATTATATAGGCTTGAAATAAAAGTCGCAAAGAGACGAAAGTTGGAGGCTCCATTAATGCCTCATGCGGAGGGTGAGTTTCAAAATATCCTTCTTCTACGGCTGACTTGATGAAACTGAAAAAAAGGCACGTGATACAAAAAAACCGCGAAAGCGAAACGCTCCGCGGTAAATAGAATCGACCGATTTGATTGGTCCAAAACAAATACAATGGGATGCATGATGTAATTGTCAAATTTCTAACAGTATTTGTTTATTCTAAATTAGCTTCTGTTTATATAATTCTTTTCCAATCTAGTTGTTTATTTTTTATCTAAATAATGACTGTTATATTTTATTTTGTAACATTTATCTTTCTATTGAAACATTTTCTATTGAATATTTAACTTTTCCTGCTTTCCTGACCTCATGTCACACCTTTCTCCAATAGAACGGAAGTTAATACAGTCTACTTTGTGGCGGTTTACGGTTACGAGTTCCCAACAGCTGCCATTAGGTTGACTGTTTCTCTTGTACGAAACCGTCATGAACAACATTTGAAACTTAATTTATGCAGTATTAAATGACTGTATACTAAACGAAATTTAACTACAAGGAAAAACAATTTTTATATTCAAATTATTTGCTGGTTTTCAGTAAAACTCAATTTTTATTCAATATTTGATTTTCATTAGAGATATTATTATTAGTAAATTATAATAAATTTTAATTATAAAAATGTTCCTGTACTAAGATTTGATATGATCTTATATATATAGTAGCACACTGAATCATACAAAGCAACAGCAGAAGCAACAGAAGAAGATTACACATATACATATGCATACACATGTATATGATAGCTTCCTTTAGACTTGACAGACTATGAATACTCGCTATAAGGGTGCCTGCGCGTGGAATTTATGTGGCAAGAGCTGCACAATCTCCAGCCACGCCTATCCTGAGTCGGCGTTATTAGATACCGGTGGCAAGTGGAGGATCAGGACGACTGGAAACAATGCCGGGATAAGCGTAGAACATATTCAGCGCCGAGAATTTCCAAATAGTCACTCATCTGGTATTAGCCGGACTCAATGTTGCTTAACTTCGGTATGCACACACACACACACTAAAATTTTTGTGGCAAGAGTTGCGTAATCTTTAACCACACCTCTCCTGGGTCGACATTGTTGAATACCAGTGGCAAGTGCAGGGTCAGGACGACTGGAAACAATGCCGAGATAAGCGGAAAGCACATACAGTGCCTAGGATTCCCAAATGGGCATCTATCTACTACTAGCCAGGCTCAAGGTTGCTTTATATATATATAAGCCTGAAGAATCCTAGAGTGTAGCTTAATCGCCATATACATTTCATAATTTACTATATATATATATATATATATATATATATATATATATATACATATATATATACATATATATATATATATATATATATATATATATATATATATATATATATATATACGTTAGCTTCCAAAGTTAATATAGAATGGGCGATTTTTTAATGATCTCTTCTCTGTTGAATGAGATCAATGCTGTAAAGTTCTGTGCAATTCTAGGTGGTCCACTCTATATATACATATATATATTTATATATATATATGTATATATATATGTGAGTGTATATATATATATGCTCACACAAGTAAATACGTTTAGACGCCTACACACACGCACATTACATCGTATTATAGAACTTATATAAGTGTTATAAATGAAAAGCTAATCACTGATAAAATTTAAACAAAACAAAAGTAATCTATACGATAAAATGAGGAAATTTTATACATTATTTTCATATTTCATTATTTTATTAGTTATCTTTATCAACACCTAAACACACCTTCATGCAAAAATATAGATATGAACTCAAAAATAATACTAAAATATACATATTTATACATCAATTTAAAGTTGAGTAGATAAATATTTTGTCAACGATGATATCTATTTAAGGAGAAATTTTGTTCAAATGCATAAACTAAGAATAAAACTAACAGAATTTTTTTAACGAATCTTTACAAAAATTCTGATCTAAATGTCATTATTCATTACATCCTTAACCATTTAATTAACACGTTTGTTTTTAGTATTTTGAGAATATATACAATATTGATGTATATAAACATACTTTCAAATATACGCACATACATAGATATACATACATACATATATACACATACATTTTCCATCAATTTAAAGTGAAAGTTAAGCAGATCAATGTTTCAAAATTTAATTAAATATAGAATCAAATTAAATCAAGAAATAATTTTATATGAATTCTTATCTAAATTAATTCCTGTATCATTAATTATTAAATATATATATAGTATTTATATATGCTAGTTCTTTGTTTTCGTATTTTGCGTAAATATATATATATGTGTGTGTGTGTGTGTGTGTGTGTGTGTGTGTGTGTGTGTGTGTGTGTGTGTGTGTGTAGTAGTAGT
>NW_027633679.1:27500-30000 GCF_053919585.1 Euprymna scolopes | reverse complement strand
TGTATTTATATGTATATGTATTTATATATATATGTATATATATTTATACCTATATGTATTTATATATATATGTATATATATTTATACCTATATGTATTTATATATATGTATTTGTATATGTATTTATATATATGTATTTGTATACATATGTATATATATGTGTATATATATATATATGTATATATATGTATATTTATATATGTATATTTATATGTGTATATTTATATGTGTATATATATATGTATATATGTGTATATATATATGTATATATATATGTATTTCTCAATTTAAAAAAACAACAGAAAGAAAAACATCGAGACTCATGACTGCTCTGTTTTACGTTTCTCATCTGTGGATTTGTTTTCATGTTTATTATCGTGTGTATTTATTGAATTGTAACATCATCACTATCGTCATGACCATTGAGGAATTACATATACGTATATATGTGTGTACCTGCATGTGTATGTGCGTGTATGTGTACGTATACATGTGTATATACAAACATATATATGTGTGCGTGCATGTGTGTGTGCGTATGCATGCATGTATGCATGCATATGTGTGTATGTGTACATGTGCATGCGTGTGTGCCTGCATGTATATATGCATACATATGTATACATTTATTGGACTTCCGGTTGTTTGACTTTCATGGCTCTTGTGGGCTGCAACTTTGTTTGGCTGTGGAATTTAATATGCATGTGTATGTGTGTGTATGTGTGTGTATGTATATGTGTATATATATGTATATATATTTTTTATTTAAAAAAAAACAGCAACAACAAAGCGGGAGACAATTACCTGCATTGAGCTGGTCTGCAGTTTGACTTGTTGCTGGCTATCTTGCTCTTGCTTGTTGCTGGATGTCAACATTTTGAACCGAGAGAGAGATTTAGCTGTCGTACAAAGCTAAAACTCTGTAACATCATCTTTGTATAGATACTCCCTCCGGCATTTGTCTATTAAAACAAATAAAGAAAAAAAAGTCCTTTGGCGATGAAAAAGCTATGACGTGAGTACGCCTGTAATGCTGGATGCATGTAACAATTAATCTGCCATCATTATATCTATTTATGTATGTATATGTGTATGTATATTTATATATGTATGTGTCTGCATATTTATATATGTACATGTGAGTTTATATGTATTTATATCTATGAGTATATGTATGTATATGTGTCTATGTGTATATATGTTTGTGTGTGTATATATACATTTATATATGTTTGTATGCATGTATATGTGTATATTGCATGTATGTGTATGTATGCATGTGTGTATGTATATGTATGTGTGCATGTATATGTGTATGAATGCATATATATAGAGATGTATGTATATGTAGGTAAGTGTATGTATATATATATATGTGCATATTTGTACGTATATGTATGTGTAAGTATATGTGTTTATGTATTTGTGTATGTGGTTGGATATGTATGTATATGAGTATGTATACATGTGGGTATGTATATGTATGTTTATTATGCATTGTGTATGCATATGGGTATATATGAGCGTATGCTTATAGACATGTATGTATACATGTATATATTTATATGTATGTATACCAATGACCGTCTTGTTTATGTTTGCATGTGTGTGTGTATGTATATGTATGTGTGCGTATTGTGTATGTACGCATGTATATATGTGTGTGATATGTGTACATATGTATGTGTGCGTGCGTGAATATATATGTATGTATAACAATGACCGTCTTTAGTGTCATGTCTGCTTGAGCATGTGAATTCGCTGGCAGGACTATATGTCTTTTTCGGGCTCATGTACTTTCAGTGTCTGAGGGAGTTGCACTCGTCTGACAAGACGCTGCAATCATCATATATATTTATATATGTATATATATATATATATGTATATATATATGTATATATATATATGTATGTATACATATATATGTATATATATATGTATATATATATGTATGTATACATATATATGTATATATATATGTATATATATATGTATGTATACATATATATGTATATATATATGTATATATATATGTATGTATACATATATATGTATATATATATGTATATATATGTATGTATACATATATATGTATATATATATGTATATATATGTATGTATACATATATATGTATATATATGTATATATATACTAGCTGTACCCGGCCACGCGTTGCTGTGGCTCAGTTTGTTAAAATGGAACACATGTGAAAGTAGAGAAAAGTTTGATTCTTTTTTTCAAGAGAATGTACGAATTATTTATTTTTTTTTAACAGATGTTAAGAAAATTTTTTTTTTAACAGATGTTAAGAAAATAAACAGAAAAATACTTCCATCATTAATTATGCAAAAAAATAAATAAAATGTTGATTTAGTGTTTCAATATGCTTAGAAATTACGATAAAACTTATCGTGTTAAAGAGAGAATCAGACGCCATCTTGAATGTTCCAATACATCGGTAAACACTGTATGGTTTTCGAGTTGAATAAACATGTTACA
>NW_027633678.1:0-34948 GCF_053919585.1 Euprymna scolopes | reverse complement strand
GTCTGGGAGTCAGGCTGCTGCCCACAACAATGGAAGGATGCAGATATCATCAGCATATATAAAAAGAAAGGTGACAGAAATATTTGTGGCAATACACGCACACATACACACACATACACACACAAGCATAGACACATACGCACACATACACACACAAACATAGACACATACGCACACATACACGCACACATATACACACACATACACACGCATACACCCACACATACACCCACACATACACACAAACATACACACACACATACACACACATACACACACAAACATACACACATACGCACACATACACGCACACATATACACACACATACACACGCATACACCCACACATACACCCACACATACACACAAACATACACACACATACACACACATACGCACACATACACGCACACATACACGCTCACATACACACACATTCACACACATACGCACACAGTGAATTTTACATGATAGAGATTCAGACCTGTGGAACAAATTTAATTTTTTTAACAACTAAAAATACCTGATAAGGAGTCAAAATTTTAAAAATTGGTATTTGGCAAGCGTAACTCGACTTTAATTGTTTCTCTACGTATGCGCAAATATACATTTATGCGTTAATTTTTAGAGTTTTGATATCTATGTGTTGGTGCCTCAAGTGTTAACGAATCACACTGGAGCGTTATACGTTTTGATTTCGTAAATTGTCGGGGCGTGCGTTATTATATCGCCAGTAACACGGTACAATAACATGGTACAAGTGAAAATTGGCTAGTCAGAAGCAAAATTTGATTTTTTAGCTTAAATGCAATTTGGGTGCGACTTTACAAATCTTGCAATGTTATTTTATATCTTACATACGTATATAGACAGACAAAATGACAAGTATGTAATTCTTGTTATTAGTGGGCGCCCGGTATAAAAACGTACTTGCGCTAATACCGTTTGTAGTTTTTAAGACAAAATCCCAAAAACTGCATAACGCTGAAAAAGAAACGAACTTACGGCAGTAATAATAGTGATTAAATATATATGTTAAGTAGTTATTAGCGATGGACGCTACGGTGCAGGGCATTCAGAGAAGGAAGAACTTACGACAGTTAATGATGGCCCTTGAGACTTGCTGGCTTGGCTCATCTACACAACTAAGTCCTGTGTGCTTTTATTGTACAGATATTTAATCAGGTGCGGGTTTCATTAAGATATACGAGCAATGCGAATTGCACACATGTCGTAAAGTGTATATCATTCCGTTCTCTTATTAGATAATTTGGAAGAAAATCATCACGAAGATACGTCCACGCATTGATCGGTTGGTTAGACTTCTATTTGTAATAGTATTTTCATCGTAAAATGCTTAGATTAGGTGGTCTCAGCTCATCTGATAGGTTACAAAATGAGAATTAATAACTTTTAATATTTGTATTAATCGGAATACTTTGTTAATAAATCTATATCCGTCAAATAAATGGGGGAGGGAATTTGTGACTTTACTTAATTATAATTTGGATTATATAGATTATACGGACTATATTGTTAATAAAGCTATTTCGGATAAATAAATGAGGGAATGTATGATTTTACTTAATTATAATTTGGATGGTATGGAGTATTCGAACTATACTGTTAATAAAGCTATTTCGGCCAAATAAATAGGGGAACATCTGACTTTACTTTTTCTGTATGATAGTTTGGATTTTTTTGGATTATTCTAACAGCTTTGTAATAAAGGTATTTCGGTCAAATAAATAGGGAATATATGATTTTACTCTATAAGAAATTTGGATTTGGGGGGTTATTGGGACTATTTTGTTATTAAAGCTATTCTGGTCAAATAAATAGATAAACATTTTACTTTACTTAATCTATAAGATGACTTGTATGATTTACATTATTCGGACTTCCTTGTTGTTCGCTGCAGAATTATGGATCCATATGGATTAGTCAACAAAATACCATAGTTACTCTAGATGTTTTCCCGGGAACTACTGGGCCAACCTGGCTGAAATTTTGTATAGACAATTGCTATGATTAAGTGCAGCGAACTAAGTATTATGGTATCCGTAAGATGCGCAGTTAGGGATCAATGGGGATTAGTCACCTGAATACTACATTTACTCTAGAAGTTATCTCGGAAACTACTAGAGCAATCTGAAATTTTAAATTTAACTATGTGATAAGGTGCCGCGGACTAAGTATTATGGCATCCATTCGATGCACAGTTAATGACTAGTCACAGCAATACTACATTTATTCTCACGTTTTCTTGGAAACTACTAGGCCGATCTGGTTGAAATCGAATCGAATCGAAAAATGTAAGTTGACAAAATGACGCCTAAACCTTTATAATGTCTTTCCCCTTAACCGAGACCCTTTAATGCCAATTGTTTACGTTGAAATCGCTTAAGACAATTCGTGAAGCCACTTGTTGTATGGGGTTAATAAAAATAAAAATGATCATTGGAAACGGTAGATCCCTATTGACCTTAGTTTTGAAAATACTAAGGCTATGAATAAGAGAAAAGCGGTGAACAATCCATGCAATCCATGAATGGGAAACTGTATTACATTAAGCTATCTAAACAGACAATTCATGCATACAACTAGACAAACGAGTTAAACGACCTGAAAAAGACAATGCTGAAGAACGCATACTATGCTAGTATTTATAGGATGAAAATAGGATAAATTTAACGATGAATAAAGGTGTCGCGTGTTAATTAACTGCAATTAGTAGAAATTAGGTTAGTTTCCGCCAACTTTCACTGTTATACAGCGTTCCCAAAAAAGTCACTGAAGAATTTTGAATTTAAAAACTGATTCTTTATTTTTGATGCTATCTTTCTGTGTTTTTAACACAATCTGATTAAGACATTGGGATTTTTTTAAATGTACAAAATTCAAACAATCTTTATTCATGAAAAATAATGCCTTCGCATATTTGTGCTCTTTCGAAAACATTATTCACGACAGATTGCAGAATCTCTGGATTGCGATTTAATTCCCTTGTTTCGTTCCTGATGTTTTCCTTCAATTTTTTGCAGGGTTTGGGGTTTGTTAACATAGACCCTTTCTTTAAGATTCAATTATGCACCCTTACATGAAATGCCGTCGATAAGTTCTTAACAATTTACCCCTGATTTTGTTAAAACAATTTCACAACTTGCTTATATTGTTCAATGTTATGCTTATCTATAATTAATTTCCGAAATATTATCCGTAAAATATCTGAAATATAGAAGAAAAATAATCATTAATGGAAAAATGACAAGGATTTTCAACCTTTTCAGTGACTTTTTGGACACCTAATTTTCTGCAAGAGTTGATTATGTCAGATGAAGCTCATTTTCATTCGAATGGATTCGTTAATAAACAAAATTACAGATTTGGGGACTCTGAAAATCCAAAGGCAGTTGCATCCCAAAAGTGCACTTTATAGTGTGCAGTAACGGAGAAGACTATTGGGCCTTATATATATATACACCTATATGCATGTATATATATACATACATATGATGGCAGCAAATTCGTTTTCGAACATTGCCATTACTTGATATAGCACAAAAAGATATACAGAAACACGAAAAATTCAGTGATGGGCAGCACGAAGGTGGCTTTTAAGCCCTGCCAAATTCTGGTATTCTTTGGCACACATTGTGCAGACATGTGCGTCACTAGCAACACGTTCTTGATGTTCACTTCTATGTATAATCAAATGCCGCTTCAAACCACCTGCTTTTTTGTACGTCCGCCCGCAGTTGACACAGTTTAGCTCTGACAACACAAGACTGATTTGTGGCCCACTGCGCCAATGAGTAGTCTGGTGACTCATCAGCCCAGCTCTGCTCAGACATAATCTTCCGCACACCTCACACCCCAGACCAATTTGGCGCCCCCCCCATCCATGGCTCCTTTTGCCCTCCCTTTCCGAATATCACGCTTCAGCCGCTCATATTGGGTTCGATCTGCCTCAAACTTGCCCATACCTCCCCGCAAGGTCCTTCTCCACTCTCCGCGATCCAAAGCAAGACTCTCCCAGGTTCTTTCATCTATCTCACATTTTTTTTAAGGTAGAGCTCAAACAATCTTTGAATCTTATTTTAGGCTTTTGAGCAAGACGTCTTTCCTCGGCGAGCTCGCAATAAAGGAGTTGTTTGGGAAGTCGACTGTCTAACATCCTCACCATATGTCCACTCCATCTCAGTCTATGCTTGATAATGTGAGCTTTAATGCTTAGACACTGGGCCCTTTCAAGCACCTCCACATAATTGACATACAACTGCCAACCCACGCCTAAGATTCGCCGTAGGCACATCTGGTGAAACCGCTCGAGACGTCTCAAATGCTTCCTGTATGTTGTCCAAGTTTCACAGGCATAGAGAAGAGCAGAGAGAACGCATGCGGCATAAACCGTAATCTTAGTTGGCAGCAAGATCCCATGACGTCTCCACAAATGCCCGTCCAACTTTCCGAAAGCATCAGTTGCCCTGCTGATCCGTAACGACGCCTCATCATCCAGGGCACCGGACATACTTAGTGTGCTACCCAAGTATACAAACTTAGTGACAACCGCTATCCTATATAAATATAGATATAAACTTATGGCTCATAGTATGGCATGCCCGGAGCAGCCTGATACATTAAGACAGTTTTTTTTTTTTTTGTTTTTTTTTGTCAAATTGATGGTCAAGCCCAATGTGTTGCAGGCAACCGCAAAGGCGTTCATAAGATGCTGCATATCAGCCACCGTATGAGCCACCAGATCACAGTCATCCACATAGAGCAAGTCACGGATCGTGTTGTTGAGTACCTTTGTACTTGCATTGAAGCGCCTAATGTTGAACAACCCCCCACCCCAGTAGTTCGATAACGAATATAGACACCATCAGAACAACCCCCAAATACTATCCGAAAGACCGTGGTGAAATATAGCGCAAAGAGTGTGGGTGCTGGAATGTCTCCCTGCTTAACACCATTTTCTACTAAGATAGGATCAGCCAGTCAGTATATATTATAGCTTTCTATGGAATAGTGAGTATACAGAATTAATGTATAAAAGTGCAAGTCACTAAACAGAATTTATGTATAAACGCGCAAAAAAATTGAATGTACGCGCGTGCGAAAACAAACATAGCGACCAGTGAAAACAATATGGAATACATTGGATAATATAAAGGTCTTAACATCGTTTACATTAGGTTAAATGAAAAATCTTTTATATAAGAGGGGTGTCGCCCATTGAAAAAAAAAATTGAAATAAGACGAAAAGGAAAAAATACAAGGAGAGAATTTGCATTGTACATGCCCCCCCCCCAGTTTTTTTTTTGTGTGTTTGTTAACAGCCTTAAAAAGATCGGGGAAGTAATTAATTGACTAATATTTAACTGTTAGATCTTTTCAAAGCAACTCTTCAAAAATGAATCCCTCCACACACACGATTTGAAGTGTTTCTACGTATTTTTTTTTTAAATGTTTGGAGGTTATGATCTCACACCATTCCGTTCTCTCTTTTTGCCCTCTCCCAGCCACAAAGCTTGAAAAAATGCTAACGATTACATGTCTACTATTACGTTACGATGCCAAGAAGTGGGTTCTGATTTTACCTTAAATTTATATAGGAAAGTTATCACCACTCTAAAAGTTAATTTTTTAATTATTTTTTTTAATTCCTTCTTTTATACTATCGTTAAAGACCGTTAAAACATATCAGCCAAAAACGTAGATTTTGATTTCTTTTTATAATATAAACTACGCTTGCTTTAGTCGTAAACAAAATACCAAATATTTTTTTTTAATATGTAAGTTGATCAAGTAGGTTTTTGTTTTGTTTTGGTTTTTACATCAGAAAAAACATATTTGCTTTATTTTTTATGGAAAACGGTTCCAACTGGCAATAAAAATACAATCGAGATAATTCTGAAAAATTTGGGACACTAAAACCGTACATGGTGTTAGGGGGGAGTCCTTCCTCATATAATCAAAATCATCCCTGATTAATATTTGTTTAAAAATTCTATTTATATTGTTTAAAATTAAGAATAAAACGTTTATATTGTACAAAGTTATACAAAAACTTCTCTTTATATAGTTAAAAATAAAAAATAAACAGGTATGTATTGTTTAAAATCATGAAAATATTATATTTACATTGTTTAAAATAAAAAATACAAAACTTCATATTGTTTAAAATTAAAAATACAAAACTTCACATTGTTTAAAATCAATTAAAAAACAGTTCTATTTATATTGCTTGAAATTTTAAAAAGTTTTGTATATATTATTTAAAATAGATAGAAAGGTGTTTTTTTTTATGTATTAATAAATATTTGAACATCAACAACCGAGTTATTGTATCCAGAAACGATCTAAAACTTGGATTATCAACGACAACAGGTGTATAACTGTCTATAAACGCCAGGGGCAACCAAAACTGCTACGGTGCTACTTGCGTAATCAATACTGCAACCACATTTCAAATGATAATTTTTTATATAATTACAAAAAGAAAGTGTGGTGTATTATATAAACTGTAATCTGCTGAATCAAGACAAACAACTGTTTTGTCTACAGAGAGATACCTGTCACAAACTAACGTAGATAGTCCCTTAAAGGTGGAATATTTGAGATGATGCGGGATGATAAATGAGAAAATGTCCAGATGCTTTGAACGCTTAAGGGTTTTTATAACATGTCGCGCGATAGAAACCCCGTGTATATTTTTAGTAGGGCTCGTTAATGTAAAGTTTGGTTCTTAATTTTATGAATAAGGAAAAGTCGGAGATGTATGTACTGTATTAATAAATCCTCAAAAACCAACGGAAATGAGAAGCAATCAGCACTAAAAACGTCCCCGCTTGAATAGGCATGCTCAGAAAGAGGCCAGAATCCGATTATTTCTAAATGTTTGCGCTGCTTAAAAAAAATTTTTTTTTTAATTATTTTTACTTGCTTCATATAACTTGTCTTTGGTTAATTTAATCTAATATATAAACGGTTATATGTCTGTCTGTTAAGTTATCTCTGTCTGTATCCATATTTTCAAACTCTATCTCTCCCGAAACTAAAAGTCGCAGAACGGCACTAGGGGCCTCAAATAATTAGATTTTTAACGGGACGTTGTTTTATGAGTCTTTAGCTGGTTAAAATTGCTTTAAGGGGTCAAAAATGGGTGACAATTGAAAAAATCGTTAAACATTTTGTATATTCATCTTAGTTTATTTTTTATTTTTATATTTTTAATCGGTTTATATGCGTGTCAGGTTTGTACAGTGGTAATGTCATTAACGATTCTAACTGATGGCACCTACAATTTTTTACCTTTAAAATCACGAATCTATAATAATATATACGAAATCTGGACAAATTAAAATATCATATTTAAGCGTATTTTATGACCGAGCAAAGCACGGCGTCCTCCCACTTCCTCCTCCGCTAGTTTATGAGAAATAAACGTGGTTGCAGTCATTTGTCATAGTATCTGACATTCGGTTTGACATCCTTTTAGTAACATAGAATTATTGCTAATCACTCGAGACGATCGTGCCAGAAAAAGCTAACGATGTTGGTCAGGGTACAGAGCACTTCCCCCGGTATACTGGCTTCTCAAAACCTTACCTGACCTTGTATCTAACCTTTTGAAGAGGCCGTAATACTAAGCTTATCACACGCCGATGTTGCAAATTGCGGCCTCTTGGTTAAACTTAAATTGTAATATCTGTTCTAATACAACAGTTCATGTTTTGTGTACTAGTTCAGTCAAAGAAGAAATGCTTCTAGACTGAGTTCAGTTGTATTTCTGTGCCATAAATCAGAGTGCACCGTTTCGAAGAACTGGAATTTCCCCACATATAAATCCGACCTTTTGTCACACCCTGTCCTTTCGAATAGGCAAGTAAATGGGGACACGGTTTTACATCAATTAACACAACAAAGGCGCGGATATGTTTAAATCCAAACATGAAAAGGTTGCTATCTAAATTTGTTTCACACAGATGGTGGCTGGGGCGGGAAGGGGGGGGGTGAATGGAGCCCATCTAAATGTTAATGAGAATCAATGAAGATAAAAGACCGCCACCCACCTGGAACCTTATTAACAATCTTTCAGGTCGGCCCTTTGAAGTTCGAAATTATATGTTTGACGATATACGCAAGAACAGGATTAACCGCTTATCTTGAGAGGATGATGCTCCTCTCTCTCTCTCTCTCTCTCTCTCTCTCTCTCTCTCTCTCTCTCTCTTTCTCTCTCCGTGTATGTGTGTGTGTGTTTACAGGGTAAGGGGTTTCTCTCGTCGGCTTGCAACTAGATTGATATTAGCGCGATGCTTTCAATCCACAGGTAAAGAGTTAGTTTGAAAGCAAGCGTGTCCATCTGGCTCTCAACGAATTTCTCAAAGCTATTCATATAACCTCAATACAACCAGAATGGACACGGAACTCTCCACGTCTAGAAAAGTGCGACTCCAAAGACTGAGTCTTGAGTCGTTTCTCACTCCAACAATGGAAGATGAGAGGAGACTTAATTTTGGCATACGTCATCAACAACGCAAATTTAAATCTATTTTTCAAGTAGTTCCATCGTGCCCCTCCCCGAAGCGTCATTCTGGCTAATGACGCGCACTGACGACGTGCGTGTGCGAAGTTCGAATCCAGTTCGTTCCACATAGATTTCTTAGCAACCTTTATGAGGTCACTCTTGTAAGTGCTTTATGTCTTTCTATAAAGAATCTAAATTATTGTGTAAAAGTCACTTTGTATGTGTGTGAGTTCTTTCCTCGTGTGTACCGAAACGGATGAGCCTGTCTTTTTAAAATTTACCCAAAGCTACTTTATATGTTAGGCAGTTTTCTTAGATATGTTTTGTACAGAAATCCATCCGATAAGTATCGCAAAATCGAAAAATCTGATCTCAAAAATTGTTTTCCTCTCTTATAAATAAAAATGAATAATTTTTATATGGGAATATTTTACGTTACACCGGGCAAGGGAGATAATAAAATTTCAACAAATCATTTCTTATTAAAAAAAAACAAAAAAATAATAATTTTTTTTTAAAAAACCCAGAGTTATTGTAATCTGGAGATATTGCTTAGTGGTAGCGCTTCGACTAAAAATCGAATAATTTCTTGTTCAAGCTCGAGCATACCTCAACATTTTATTTTAATATTTTTTCTATCAGTGAGTTTAATTTACGATAAAAGAAGGGGTACCATTTAAAATTGCCGCAAATCATTTATTTGTTTGCATATTTTAGAACTAAACATTAATCAGAAGTGACTTTCCTAGGGCATTCATCGTCAAGCCCAAATATCAGCTGACGTAATATTGTAAACAAACACCGACGGAATTTAATGAACGATGTATATTTTTTTTTTTCATTTTTTTTTTTTTTTTTTTTGACGAATTTGTCCACCGGACAAATTATTCCTCGTAATATATATCAATCAATCGAGGACTTATTCTACAATATATACGCAATCTGCATAAATTAAAAAATCATGTTTAAGCGTATTGTACAACCGGGCAACACCGGGCTGCCAGCTAGTTCTTGCTAGAAAGATATCGGCGAAACGAATGGCAGCAATAATTATTTGATACATTCAAAATAAATGAACGATGCTCAGCAACAACACTTCTGTCCAAGATCAGTGTTGTATCTGTTCTGATGCTACACTTCACTTCTTCTGTCTTCGGTCAATGGAGGGAGAAATCCTTTATGACTGAGAATTTTTATTTCTATTCCTATCCAGAGTGACCCTTTCTGGGGAGCAGGATTTCCCCCACATTAAAAACCGATCTTGTGTCTAACTCTGCTCTCGTGGGGAGGCAAGTAAATAGGAATAATCGATAGCAACAGCAGCATCAGCAACAGCAGCTGATGCTTACAGCTTAAAGACTGAATTCTGAATTGTTGGCTTGTATCAAGCTTTTAAAGAAATAGCAGAACCACAATGGAGGTGGTGGTGGCTAAGTGGTTAACTGCGCGAACTGACAACTCAAGTGTGCAAAGTTCGAAAGTTATTGTCCATTTTTTCACCTGGTTCCTCCCGTAAGTAATCGATGTCTTCCTAGAAAGAATTCTAACTAGAAAGATATCGGAGGAAACGAATGCCAACATTAATAATTTGAAATGAATTAACGATGCTCAGTAACAACAACAAAAACAACAAAAGCGGCGCCAAGTAGCAGTCATTGTGACCATTTGCAAAAGAATCATCACTTTTGCTTTCATCACAATAGAAGAGCGCCAACACCTTTTGTTCTTGCGTGCAACCACGTGCTCTCCCCCCCCCCGGCACAATCACGTTGACACACCAGTTCCCGCCAGATCACCGAAGTTAAGCAACGATAAGCCTGGCCAGTACCAGACGGGTGACCATTTCGGAAGGCTATGCGTTGTATGTGCCGCGCCGTGTCATAAGAAATTTCCAGGTTGGTATCTGGAGGCGTATTAATTCACTGGCAGGGATGCACTCCTAGACTTAGTCAAGACATGCATCTTGGAGAAGGTAAATTTTATGACGTCGGTAGCAGTAAGTTAGATGGCCATGAAGGAGAATGAATCTCTAGCAAATCAACGGTTCTATGGTTTCAAGAGTTACATTATTCAACTGCAGCTATGCGGGTGATCTAAGCACAACAGATAGGCCCAAACAGGTGAGTAGGATGCCTGTGCGCTGGAGAAAGTAATAGCAACCCATCCCATGTATTCTGCCAAGTTCAAATATGATGTCTCAAAAGATAGGAACAATAATGTACCGAAGCCTATGGTGAACATAACGATGATTTCATCTACGACAGGAACATGCCACGATACACGACAGATAGAACTACAAGAATAGATATTAGTATTATTTTCGTTTATTCTTTATCCTTAAAATAAGATTTACTTAGATTAAAAAATACAATTCTCAATTGTGCATTATATTTGGTTGTGATTTTACCAGTTGAGCAGCATTTTCCAAAATTATTTAAACCCTTTCTACTCTCCTTTGTAAGCTTGCCACAAAAAGACAATGACATGAGATTGGCACTGTCTGGTTATTATTCTTTTACTTGACTGGAGGAACGTACACGATTATGAAAATATAACGCTTAAGACGAGTCCGAATGCTCATTTTTTTTTTTTTTTTTAATGAACATATTCATTTGAATCCTAATTTTGGACTCATATAAGAGTCTTCATCAAGAAAATACACAGCGGCTTCCGTAACGAAATCAATGAAAGTCCTCCGTTTTCTTAAATGAAAATCAGTCTTAGTTGGAAATAGCAGGTGCGTGCAGTCATCTTAATCAAATGATCTGTTTTTCAATCGATTGATCCGTTGGTCAGTCACGCTGTATTTTGAAATAGTTTTTTTATCACCGAGCACGCTAATTAAACGGGCGTATCTCTCGACTAATCGTTTTTGTTTATATAAAGGTATTATAACATAATGTATATCCTTCGTCACATCCCTTATGAAAATGTTATTATTGGCAGACCGCGAAGGTCATTCGGTACATACGTCTGCTTACTCAACCGGGTATAAAATCGTGACGGGAAAGTATTTGATGGCCTGACAAGTACCGCAGAGAAAGAAAAACTGCCTTGTATTCAACAACAAAGCCTTTCCCTCCCCCCTTAAAAATTACGCTGAGGTTAAAAGTAAATTCACAATTAAAATCCCTATCAGAGGTTGGTATTGGTTTCTATTTGGTAGGTATGCATATATGTGTAAATATCATATATATATATATATATATATATATATATATATATATATATATATATATATATATATAATGAAATCAAAAGGATGTAGTGTTTACCTGATATACGCAATGGTAAAATTTTATCTAATATAAATAACAGTATTTATATATACATAATTTAATCCCAACTGAATAAAAAAAAATGCTCAATACCCAATAGAGAGCAGAGCTTATTATAAGAGAAAGAAAATTTAAACTCTAGGTTGAAATTTACATTCGAAATTTATTGTTCGACAGCATACTAAAAAAAAAATAATTAACAAAGTCCTTATTCCGCGGAGCTATTCTTGCTATTCTTCTCATCAGAGGACAGAAAGAAATCAGCAAATTATATTTGCAGCAATGCTAGAATTTGCTGGTTTGGCATTAAGTGAAACCGTAATATATTATAGTCATAAATTGGCAGGAAAAACAAGTGAAAAGATGTTGGATATGTAGAACAATATATAAAAACAAACCGCGAATATTTCAGCTTGCAGGAAGATTCTCTCGAGGTAATCTGAAAGGACAAATTATTCTTTAGAGAGAATGAAGTCCAAAATTAAATCCAGTGTGAGGTTAATAGTTATAGTCTGGTTGGAAAGATTTCAAAGCAGCTGAAATAATGGAAATTGCTTTTTCGGAAAGGGCAATAGTCCCAAAAAAAAAGGACTTTGTAAATGGTTTTTTGGAGTATTCAATCGAACAATAAATTTTGATTATAAATTTCAACTTACAGTTTCAATTTTCGTGAGAGAGAGAGAGAGAGAGAGAGAGAGAAATAAAAAGGAACAAGCGAGTTATGCGTTCATCAACGTTTCGTCTTTATTTCGAGACTTTGGATAAAATAAAGATGAAACGTTGATGGACACATAACTCGGTTAATTCCATTTAATTTCTCTATTTCGTCAAAATACTATTTCAATTATTTTCATATATATATATATATATATATATATATATATATATATATATATATATATATATACTAGCATTTACGCCCGTTATTAAGTTAGATCCACGTCCAAGGAACCTATATCTAAAATTTCAAGTGTTTAGACCCATAATTGTCGGAGGAATTTGGTAGAGTTCTCAAGGGTCAAATCGTTGAACTTTGATACCTTAACAGCGAAATTTCTGGCCGGATACCGATCACAACGATTTTCCCAAATCTCAGTACACTGTATATCAAATATCGAATCTGTAGACTGAGAATTGACAGAGTTATTATGTACGAAAATGTAAACAGACACACAGACAGACAGACAGACACACAAATACCCACACACGCACACACTTTCACTTTTATAGATATAATAGCATTTCAGCCCGGCGTTGCCCAGGTATTTGGGGGTGAATGTTGAGTAAAAATAAAAAACGGTCAATTTTATAAACTTTGACCCTATTATGATCCCTTAACATTTATTGTTTTGGGCTCAAATCAAGTTATTTAGGTAGATCCATGTGCAAGGAACCTATATTTAAAATTTCAAGTTTTCTCAAAGGTTAAATCGTTGAACTTTGACCCCTTAATCGCCTAATTTCTGGCCGAAATTCAGTCACGTCGGTTTTTCCACATCTCAGTACCCTGTATATCAAATTTCGAGTCTGGAGACATAAAATTGACAGGGTTGTTGCGTAGGGAAATGTACACAGTCACACAGACACGCAGACACACAGAGACACGGACACGTTCACTTTTATATATATACTAACATTTCAGCCCGGCGTTGCTCGGGTGTTTGGAGGTGGATGTTGAGCAAAAAAAAAAAGGCGGTCAATTTTTTTTAGTTTGACCCCTATTTTGACTCCTTTATTTATTGTTTTGGGCTCACATCAAGTTATTAAGTTAGACCCATGTCCAATGGACCTATATCTAAAATTTCAAGTGTCGGAGGAGTTTGGTAGAGTTCTCAAAGGTCAAATCGTTGAACTTTGACCCTTTAACAGCAAGATTTCTGGCCGAAAACGGATTACAAAATTTTCCCAATATTTAGTACCCTGTATATCAAATTTCGAGTCCGTAGACTGGAAATTAGCAGAGTTATTGCGTTGGAAATGTACACACACACACACACACACACACACACACACACACAGGCACACACAGATACGTGCACTTTTATATATATATACTATCATGGGTGCCCAGCGTTGTCCGGGTATTTAGAGGTGTATGTTGAGCAAAAAAAAAGCCGTCATTTTTTTAAATTTTGACCCCTATTATGACGCCTTAACATTTATTGTCTTAAGCTGAAATCAAGTTATTAAGTTAGATCCATGTCCAAAGAATCTATATCTAAAATTTCAAGTGTTTAGACCCAGAATTGTGGGAGTAGTTCGGTAGAGTCCTCAAAGGTCAAATCGTTGAATTATGACCCCCTAAACAGCGAAATTCTTGGCCAAAAACCGATTACGTCGATTTCCCCAAATCTCAGTACCCTGTATATCAAATTTCGAGTCTGTAGACTAAAAATTGACAGAGTTATTGCATAGGGAAATGTACACAAACACACACACACAGACACACACGTTCACTTTATAAATATATATTTATTTAGATAGATAGATAGATAGATAGATAGATAGATAGATAGATAGATACAGGGTGACCCCAAAAAAACGGGCCCAACTCTAATTAGGCCCAGTTTCTTAGTATTTTATTATATTCAAAACATCACATCAAAACACTAGGGTTTTTGGCCTTTTTTTTCTCCGTTCTACAGCATAGATGGCCTCCATTCAGCTTTTGTTTTTTGTTTTTTTGTGGGGGTCACCCTGCACATATATATATATATATATATATATATATATATATATATATATATATATATATATATATATATATATATATATATATATATATATATACAGGGTGTCCGTAAAGTTACTATACAGTCTTATTGTTTTATTGTATTATATTTGTATTAATAGTTAATATTTATTTTTTACAGGTTTATTTAATCAAGCATGCCACGCAAGCTAACTTTTTATTTCTTTTGTTACGAATAAATATTTTAATACAATATCTTACTGTACTGTTAATATATTACAGGGTGTCTGTATAGTAACTTGTAAGACTGTATAGTAACTTGTAAGACTGTATAGTAACTTTACGGACACCCTGTGTATATATATATATATATATATATATATATATATATATTTATATATATATATATATATGTGTGTGTGTGTGTGTGTGTGTGTGTGTGTGTGTGTGTGTGTGTGTGTGTGTGTGTGTGTGTGTGTGTGTGTCGAGTTTAACCGGTGTCTAAATTGTTCTCTCTAATAATTATTTTCGACAGATGGGGAGCAACGTGGAAAAAAAACTTTTCTTTGTTTAATTATATTGTTGGAATGGGAGATTATAGCCGACTCAATTAAACGTCGTGTGGATCTGTTATGTATGTGTTTAAGGAAAGTTGATTTGTTAAAATCAAAATGGTGGTCGTTCTTCATGATGTGACAAGATATGGCGTTGAGTGTATTGTTGTTTTTTTACATCTTTTTTAGTGTTCATATATTCTTTTATTTAAATTACGTTGAGTTTCTCCTACGTATATTCTTCCATAATCAAGGCAGGCTATGGAATATATTCCGGCTTTGGTGTTAGTGTTGGTATTAGTCATGATTGTAAGTGGTATATCCCTAATTGTTAAAGAGTTTAGTTTTGTTATTTGAATGCCTGTCTTATTTAGGTTCTTATAGATTGTGTCGTTATTTTTATTAGTTGGTAATGTTAATTGTCTGTTGTGTGTCTGGCTATTTAGGGAATGGTAAATTTTTAGTGCTTTCCTTTTTGCATTTGTCAATTCAATTATCTTCAAATTTTTAAAAACTCCCTTCGTAATCTCGTTTCATTTTATTTACTTAATCTATCGCGGTTATATTTCCAGACGCAATCTTTTTAATCTCTACGATATTTTAACTTTTAGACGTAATCCACTGCGCTAGTTTACTCTAATTTATTTTCTCTCATAAAATGTATATATATGTATATAGACATGAAATTTACATAAGGAAAACACGCTGCTCTCCCCCATCATTTTATATAGCCCCAAATCTTCCGACTCTCTCGTCAATGACCATCCCTCTTGAAAAGCCCGCATAAATCGAGCGAGACGTTGAGTATTCAGGTCCTTCCAGCCCCATTCTATTTCATATATATATATATATATATATATATATATATATATATTTTTATAAAGTAATAGGGTTCGTGTGTTTCTGTCTGTGTGTACAGCTCTCCATCATCAACGAAATATAAAGGAGGTAAGAGGGTAGATCTCTCCTGGTAGAGAAACATTAGAACCCATTTTAGGATGTTTCTGTTATCGGAGACATAAGAATCTATGCCTAATTTCTTTATATACTAGTCTACAAACCACCCCCATATCGAATGACTTATGCTCATTTGCATATCACATTATATTAAATCTCTTTAACTAATTACCTCGACCTTATTACATATTGGAAATATTCTAATCATTTCAACTGTACTATTTACAAAATCTATTTAACATTTAATTATTTAATATATTTTCATTTAATTTTATATTCGATTTATTTCACTTTACGTATATTATCAAAACAATTCATTGGCGAGCAAAGCTTTATGTTTTGGGATTGTATTGAAAATGTAATGGAAATTTCAATTTCGTTCCGTTTTAATCTTTTATATTTTACTTGCCAATATAATTGAAAGAATACAATTCAACTATCGTAATTTTATATAAATAAACAAAAACAAATATTTTAAAATAAAACTTTATTAAAAAATAAATAATTTTATTTTTAAATGAAAAAAATCAATTTAGTAAAATAATTGTATTAAACACCCCCAGCCTTGTCAGCAAACCTGTAAACCTATAAAAGTTAACATTTCGAATGTAAACTGATTTTTCGATTTTGTTAGCGCTTGCCGCAATTAAACACAATTAAAACGGAACTAACTTTATTTCCATTCTATTTTTTAAACAACCCCCAAAACATAACGCTCTCTTCCAGTTATAGCCAATTTTTTTTTAATTAAATAAAACAGGTCAAAATAAACAGATAAGCGCATTTTCTTTTACATTTTTCTTACAACCATTGTCATTTAACCAACTGCAGGATACCGTTACTTTTGTGGGGTTGTTTTGAAAATGGCACGGAGATTATAATTTCGTTCCAATTTAATCTTTCTGGTCGAGCCTATTTCGAAAGCCTGTTTATCATAGATTTGAACTACAAATAATTTATTACATTTTGATTATTACTATCTTAAGACTTAAAGCTTATATTTATTTCATTTTTCTATTTATATATTGAATTAGTTATTTCCAGTCTTATTTAAACTTAGCGCTTTCTTTAAACCGGATGAACCTTTTATAAAAATATGAGTTTAACGTAAAGAACACGAACAAGGTTTTATTCAACTGAATTTCTTCCAGTTTACTAACAAAATATATAAATTTAAAAGAGATATAAATAATAAAATAAAAAGGTTATGTAATTTAAAAGAAATACACGTACTCACAAAAGCAGAACTTTTTTTACACATTTTTTTCTTTAAAACCATAACAATGAGACTAACAATTACCTAGATCTTAGTAATTATTTGTTTTAATAGAACTGTTTTAATTGTACTGTTTACTTAGTTAACCTAAGTTGGTATTACATTTATTTTACATTTACTTTTCTTTTTAATTATTACTTTTAGACTGTGACGTTTACACCCGGAAGTAATGAGTCACACGTAGGTCGCTTTTATTCATTCCTTTTGGTCAAGATCAAAGTGTAGTATCTGTTCTTCAGATGCTGCACTTCATTTTCTTGTTCTCTTTCGGTGGAGGAGAAATCCTTCACGACTGAGACAATTTTTATTTTTGTACCTTTTCTCCACGTTAAAAAACGACCCTGGTGTCTAACTCTGTCCCGTGGGGAGGCATAGTAAATAGGTACAATATAATTGTTTATAATTGTACTATTCAGAAATATTATTTATAGTTCGTCCATTTCAGTTAGTATACATTTCCTTTACGCTTAATTAATTTACAATCATTAATATCGTTAAACAATTCCGTTTAAAACCGAAATTATGCCACCCAAACGAAGTAGAAACGAAAGTGAGGAAGAAAGAATGGAAAGATTGGAAGCTAATAGACTAAGAGTTGCTGCAATTCGCTCCAATGAAAACAATTCAGATAGAGAAAGACGTCTAGAACTTAACAGGATACGTCAAAGAGAAAGGAGAGCAAGACTGTCAGATTTGGAAAGAGAAACCCAACGTGAAGCTGACAGAACTAGACATGCTGTAAGGCGGTTAAATTCATCACAAGATGAAATTCAAGAAAGGCAAAGATATGCACTGGAAAGAGAAGCAATATTACGATCGAATGAATTATATGAGGTAAGTAGACGTACACAAGGTGAGTTGAGAGTGGCTCAACGACATCAGAATGAATCGGAAACCCAACGAAGCTTTCGCCTATACCAAGGGCAACAACGAGAGGCTGCATGGAGAGAGAGTATGACTTTGCCCCAGCAATTGACAGAAAACGAGGCAGCTAGACAACGAATGACTGCTTTGAGACACCATGAAATAGAACACTGCAATAGAAAAGGATTGCTCTACAACAAAAATGACTCTCTCACTACAGCTGATATAGGAAAAATGGACAAAGTATGTCAACATTGCTCAGCTGTAAAATTTAAAGGAGAAACCCCTGGTTGTTGTTGTTCTTCTGGCAAAGTTGTGCTTGATAGCTTTCCACCACTGCCTCAGTTGCTTCAAGATTTGCTCTCCGGCAATGGTCCCATCTCTAAAGATTTTCTGCAAAATCTACGCAGTTATAACAATTGTTTTGCAATGACATCATTTGGTCACAAAATTGCGGCAGTACATGGGTGGAATCCTTCTTTTAGAATTCGAGGCCAGGTTTGCCACCAGATTGGGAGTCTTTTACCACCTGAAGATGAAACAGCAAAGTTTATTCAAGTCTACTTCTTGGATAGTCTGGAAGAGGAACTACATAATCGGGGACGTGACAGTAGACTCAATAGAGACATTCTCCAAAGTCTGACTGAATTTTTACATGAGAACAACAGCTTTATTTGTCAGCTGAAAACAACAAAGGAGAGGATTGAAGAAGAACACTTGGTAGAACATAAAGTTGTCATAAGGGAAGACCGAAGGCCGCAAGAAGAGCATCCACGGCGATTCAATGCTCCAACAACAACGTATGAGATTGGAATATTAATGGAGAATGAACCAACAGCTAACCGGGATATTGTCTTGCGTTTTAGAAATGATACATTAAAATGGATCTCCGAACTACATCCCCTCTACAATACTTTAATGTACCCGTTAATGTACCCCTATGGTTCTCCATCTTACAACATCTACATGAAGGCATCCAATGGGCGAAAAGTTACCCAACAGCAATTTTATTCGTACCATTTAATGACTCGGCCTGGAAACTATTTTCTCTGGTACCGAAGGCTATTTCAACAATGGCTGGTGGATGTGTACTGCAAGATTGAAACAGAACGTTTACAGTTCCTGAGGCGTGAGCAACAGACCCTGAGAGCTGACAATTATAGCAACTTGAGAGATTCAATTCTTAGGGAGGATGGGAATCCAGAACAGTTTGGTCAACGAGTTGTACTTCCGGCAACTTATACAGGAGGCCCTCGATACATGTTTGAGCGTCAAAGTGATGCCATGGCATATGTTCGGCGAATGGGCCGAGCCGACCTCTTCATCACGTTCACAACAAATCCAAAGTGGACAGAAATTACAGAAAATTGTCTTCAAGGGCAAGACCCTCAGGATCGTCCAGATATTGTTGCCAGGGTTTTCTGGCAGAAGCTAAAAAAGTTACTTGAATTTATTAAAAAGGGAGGATTTGGCAGGTTGAGGGCTTTCCTGTACAGTATTGAATATCAAAAAAGAGGACTGCCGCATGCACACATCCTCACCTGGCAGGCCCCAGAGGACAAACTTCTACCAGAAAAAATGGATCTCTGCATATCTGCAGAGATCCCTGACAAAGAGGAAGATCCTGATCTTCATGCTAAAGTGATGGCACATATGGTGCATGGACCTTGTGGACCATTTAATCCAAATTGTCCATGTATGATTGACAACAAATGTTCCAAAAAATACCCAAAAGAATTTCTTCAGTGTACCAAGCAAGGCCAAGACTCTTACCCCAAGTACAGGCGAAGAAAACCAGAAGATGGAGGCCAGACTGGTGCAATAAGGATGAAGAGAAATGGTTGGTATGTTAATCAAGAAATAACAAACCAGTGGATTGTTCCGTACAACAAGGTCCTCCATCAGCAGTTCAACGCTCACATTAACGTAGAAATTTGCAGCTCGATCCAAAGCATCAAATATGTCCTCAAATACGTGAATAAAGGATGTGATCAAGCAGTGTTTGAACTACAAAGAACTGATGGAGCAGCTAACCAACAAGGCCAAGTACAAAGTCACATTGTGGATGAGATCCAGCAGTTCCAGAATGCAAGGTATGTCGGCAGTTCAGAGGCAGCCTGGAGGATATTGGAACATCCCATCCATGAACATTTCCCCCCAATTGTACAACTTTCTGTTCATCTTGAAAATGGGCAGCGTGTCATGTTCTCAGCTGATACTGCTCTGGAACGAGCCCAAGGTCCACCGCCTGCCACAACTTTGACAGCATTTTTTCAACTCTGCCATGAGGATGACTTTGCAAGGGGTCTCAAATACGTAGAAGTCCCTGAGTTTTACACTTGAAACAAATCGACAAAGAAATGGATGAGAAGAATGCGTGGGGTATAAGTTGAAGGTACTGAAAATGATGATGTATGGAAGGCACCATGCATTGGGAGAATCTACACGATTAGTCCAAAAGCAGGGGAGTGTTATTTCTTACGCCTGTTGCTCAATGAGGTTGCTGGTCCAACTTCATTTCAAAATTTGCGAGCATACAATGGTCAGGTGTTTGAAACATACAGAGCAGCGTGCCTTGCTCGAGGCCTTCTAGAAAATGACCATCACTTGCATCAAGCAGTAGGAGAGGCAAGTGCCACTCAATCACCTTCAAATTTGCGAAGCCTATTTGTGATAATTTTAACAGCCTGTGAGCCAAGAAATCCTCTTGAGATCTGGATGGCTTTTCGTGATGTAATATCTGAAGACATTCTTCACAGATACAGGCAAGAAGTTAACAATCCAGAAGCAGATTTTAATGAGGACATCTACAATAAAACTCTTTGTCTAATTGAAGAAAAAGTTCTCCTTATGTGCGGTCAACCATTGGCAAGCTATGGATTACCTGCACCAATGCAAGGGAGAGATGAAAGACTCGCGAGAGAGTATCAACGTGAAGTTACTTATAATCTTGAAGAACTTCCCTACAAGCAGAAAATATGCAAGAAAAACTGACCGATTCTCAAAGAGAAGTTTACAATTCATTCATGGCAATGTTGGAAGCACAAGGTGAAATGAACAAAAACATGATGTTTCTTGATGCTCCAGGTGGTACGGGCAAGACTTTTGTAATCAATTTGATCCTTGCAAAGATTAGATCCATGAGAAAGATTGTGCTTGCAACAGCATTCAGTGGCATTGCTGCTACTCTACTACAAGGTGGCCGCACTCTTCACAGCACTTTTAAAGTACCCTTGGATACTCATCGAATGGATCAGCCAGTTTGCAAAATTACTGGTAACTCAGCCTTGGCAAATGTAATTAGAGACACCTCTGCAATCATTGTAGACGAAGCCCCAATGACGCACAAGAGTGCTTATGAAGCAATTGACCGAACACTGCAAGACATCACAGGAAACAAGAATCCCATGGGTGGCATTCCAACCTTATTTTGCGGTGATTTCCGTCAAATCCTCCCAGTGGTTAAAAATGGCACAAGGGCTAACATTGTCAATGCAAGTTTGAAACAATCCTATCTCTGGAGGCACGTTATAGTGAAGAGACTGACTACTAATATGAGAGCCTATATCTCTGATAACACAGCTGCAGCAGACTTCTCAAAATTGCTTCTCCAAATCGGTAATGGTCAGTTTCCTATCACTTCTTCACCTGACACAATTAAGATTCCAACTGCGCTTGGTAAATGTGTCGGTAATCAGAAGCAACTGAAAGACAAAGTGTACCCAGACCTGCAAAACAATGGAAAATCACCGGATTGGCTTGCTGAGAGGGCTATTATTTCGCCATTAAACAGCAATGTGAATCATTTGAACAATTCAATAATGGATGAATTTCCAGGAGACACAAAGCAATACAAGTCAGTTGATTCGGCTACTAATGAATATGAAGCTGTTCACTACCCTGTGGAGTTTTTAAACTCTTTGGAGATATCTGGAATGCCTCCACACATTTTAAATCTCAAAATTGGATCGCCAATCATGATTCTTCGATCCTTGGAACCGCCAAAAACAACAAACGGAACCAGATGTGTTATCACCAGATTGCACACCAATGTACTTGAGGCCACCATTTCCTGTGGTCCCTACAAAGGCGAAACCGTTCTACTGCCAAGGATCCCCTTAGTTCCATCGGACTCAGTACTTCCATTTAAATTCTGGAGACTCCAATTTCCTGTGAAGGTGTGTTTTGCAATGAGCATAAACAAAAGTCAAGGTCAGACATTTAACACCATTGGCGTAGACTTGACATCAGACTGCTTCAGTCACGGTATGTTCTACGTCTCCATCAGCCGGACAGGAAGTTCAGAAAAACTCTACATTCTGGCTCCAAATCAAAGCAGCAGAAATGTAGTTTACCCTGAGGCTCTTTAGTGAAAAGTTCGAGAAATGGATATGAGGAAAAACTGACATGATCTGATTGTGGTAAGTTTTTAGTATTGAATGTGCAAGATAAAATTTAAGCAAGAGTTGAAAATGACTTCAATGAAAAATTTACTATGTAACATCAAGTAACCTTCCTTTTTGATGAAAATGTTTTGTGAAGTTCCTGATTGAATTTCAGTCACTACAAGAGGTAGTTAAAATGTTAATCACCTTATGCAATCGTTGCTCTTACAACATCAACTTACTGGAAAGGTGCCCACAGATTTTGGTACCCGAGTGCGCAACAAAGCTCCGTGCGAAGCACGGGTATCTTTGCTAGTATATATATATATATATATATATATATATATATATATATATATATATATATATATATGTATATATATAAATATATATATATGTATATGTATATATGTATATGTATATATAACAGGTGCTTTCTGCTGCTCTAAGTAATGTAGGCACCCTGTATCGTTCCAGTAAACTACTCATATCTGAGAGTACCCTGTAGCTCTACAAGGCCACCATTCGCCCAGGCATAGAGTATTGGTGCATCTACCACTAGTCTCTCTCTCTCTCTCTCTCTCTCTCTCTCTCTCTATATATATATATATATATATATATATATATATATATATATATATATATATATATATGCCGAACTGGTATAGAGTATAAATATAGAATTAGTTTTTCTTTTTTATGTATGAATGAATGTTTGGTTGTGTGTATCATACATTATATATATATATATATATATATATATATATATATATATATAAATATACATATATATATATATAGAAATATATATATATATATATATATATATATATATATATATATATATATATATATATATATATGCTCCTTAAATTCTATAATGTTGAGACTAACCTTTTTTATTTATATTTCGCATTTTTTCTGTTTGAAATGATTTCGGCGAGTCATAAACAAATGCCACCATCAGACAAAGATTCAAGATAAAGTAGAAAACTTCAAAAACCCAATGCGGCCCGCCCTGTTGAGAACCTCCCATTAGATAGTATGCTTGGGTAAGTGTATGTATGTATGTATGTATGTATGTATGTATGTATGTATGTATGTATGTATGTATGTGTGTGTATTCATGGTTAACTGTATATCTTTATGCTGGCATATTCCTATGCGTCTGTTTATAATAATCGGATGGTGGGTTTTGCGATGAATTTTGGGGTCAATGAGTATGCGTGTCCTGATCGCAGAATCGTTGTGGGAGCGATAGAGTTGTTTTTATTGCACTAATTAAAAAATGTGTCTTTTCATATCGACTACTGAAAAATGGGATAGCCACCATGTATTTTTGACTTCAATCAGAGGCTTACATTCGGCACCAACGTTAACAACATCTAGGTCATTATTGAAATAGCTCTCCCTCCCCTTAACTGCGGTATATTGTTAATCGTGTGCAGTTCTAGACGGCCCACCCTCATCGGTGTTGCCTTTTTCCCATTAAGAACGTGTTAATTTATTGTTAATCGCTTAAAGCGTCCTTACCGGGGAATGCTAACGGGGCTGCCTAGGCAATTGTTTACCATATTCATCCTATAAGGACCTTGCTCTTCGATTTCAATTCATGGCCCTTATGTCACATCATCTGGCCATGGGAAACAGATAAATAAAAAATCCTGTATTATAAAAAACGTCTCCTATTTGACCGTCTTCAATCTTTGTATCTTAGTACAAACATTAAACTAGAGGCCTTAAGGGGTGTGTGTCTTTAATACGCCTGTTTCTCGGTAGATTTGTATTCCAACCGATCCCCATGGAGATCGCTGAGGCGGTTAGCTCCGCTTAGCTCGACTTCCTCGACGTGTTACATTACCTCTAGAAATTCATTGAGTCTCGGCGGGCCAAGTCAGCAGGCTACACGATGAACCATCGTAATGTTTCGAATATAGACTTTTCAAATATGGTAGTTGGAAAAAAAAAGATTTTCATAAACATGTGTATTTATTTTATATTAAATGTTGAATTGTGCATACTTTAGCCACATTAATCCCTAAACATGCATTGAACGGATTCTATAAGACTCAATTCGCTGCACCATTTCATAACAAAGTGTGGTACTATCGCCTCCCCGGGAGGTTTGCTTGGTTAAGGAACGTCTTGGGAACGCAACCAGCTTCACGGGGAATGAACGATATCCAAGGATATATATTCAGAAAGTTTAAGTAAGTCATCGATACCGTCAGTTTCAAACCCAATGATAGGAAACCGTTTTAAGTTTCCATATGAAACTCTCTTCAGCCGATCTATCTATCTATCTGTTAATAACCGGAAGTGGAAACATGCACATACATTACAAGATATCGTGCAAATTTGGTTTGGTTTCTTTTACCTTAATTTTCAAATGATTAAATTTAAAAAAAAATATCCTTTTAATATTTTGGACGTCAGAAAACAAAAAAAGGAAAAGAAAAAGAAAGAAAAGAAAAAGAAAGAGAAAAAAAAGAAAAAGGAATAACGTGAATACTTTTAAATGGTTCTGTTATTAATATTTTTTATATGTGAACTATTTATCGCGTCACCAATGAATAACATGTAAAATTCTAAGTCAATCTGTGCAATAGTAAACAAACAGCAGGCACTTCGGTAACTTGCAGCCTGTTTCAGGATACCAACTTTATACGCAAGATAGGGCGTAAAGGTGCTTTGAGTCAAGAAGTTTATATAAATATCTTCAGTATTTATTTAACATTGCTAGATATGTAAGTAGAGCTGCGTAGTAAGTTTTAAAAATATATATGGCAATTCAGCTATACAGAATTTTCCGTGTTTCGTCCTTGGAAACACAGAAAATTCTGTGTAACCTAACTGCATATATATTTTTTCAAAACTTGCTACATATATATAAATTATTTATTTATATCTATTCATTTATATATATATATATATATATATATATATATATTTATATATATATATATATATATCTACTTCATTTATTCGCATAAATTTAATATACGAAAGTATAGATTTGTGCGTAAACTTTAAGTATTTACTTCAAAAGTGCTCAATACGTAGGTAGAGCTAGTTAGTAATTTATAAAATATATATGGCGATTAAGCTACACTGAATATTCTGCGTTTCATCCAACTATAGGATTCGTTTCATCAAACCGGAAGTCGCAAACGTTGGAATTAAGGTAGTCAGTCGAATGGAGACGAATCCTATAGTTGGATGAAACGCAGAATATTCAGTGTAGCTTAATCGCCATATATATTTTATAAATTACTACTATATATATATATATATATATATATATATATATATATATATATATATATTATTCACATATACACCGGCGGCAAAAAGAAAGTCCGCACTTGTAATTTTTTCAAAAACTGCAAATTTAAGCTAAATTTCATGTAACTATTTAAACAACCTATACCTCATTTGATTGGCCTTTTATTCTTCTATAATTTTACCTGTTCATATTTGACTTTTAATTGAAATATTCTAGTGTTTATGTCAAAATGGAAAATTGTTATTTAAATGGAAATTTAGGACATTAATGCAACACAAATACAACAGGAACACAATGAATTAGTTAATATTTAGTAGCATAGCCCTTCTGCAATTTGACAGCCTACAATCTTTTGGGAATTCCTTGAATTAGACTGCAGCAATACTTCGGGGAAGGGGTATTCCACTTTTCATTAATTTTTGTCCAAAGTTTTTCCACATTTTAAATTTTATCATTGTGTAGCTGTTGCTTGATGTAATGTCAAACGTTTTCGATAGGATTGAGGTCTGGAGATTGTGCAGGCCAATCCAAACACGGAATATCATGCTCTTCCAGGAACCTCATGACATTGCCAGCTGTGTGAATGGGAGCATTATCCTGCATGAAGATGGGATTAGCATCCAAATTCCGACCAAAGTAGGGTAGAAAATGTTCAGTCAACATATTAATGTACTTGGTCGAATTAATTCGACCTTGCAAGCTAACTGTAGGCCCTGGACCATTGGGAGAAATAATGTCCCACACGAAAACTGAACCTCCACCACCTTGCAGCGTTGAAACATAGCACCTAGGATTAAATTTTTTGTCTTTCCCCCGACGGACGTGCTGCTTACCATCACTGCCTAGTCTATTGAACTTTTGATCAATATGAAGTGTCATGATCTCCATTGCATCTGACGAAGTCCAGACGGCGTTTTCTGTTCTTTACACAAATCATTGGCTTGCGTCTTGCAACGTAATCTCGCAAATTAAATTCCTTTAATCTGTTCTTGACAGTAGAAAGAGGGTACGTTTTAACAAGATTGTACTGTTGTTGAATTTGGGGAGCTGTTTCAAATCTGTTTCTTATGTTGCAGATCTTGATAGCATTGCCTGTTAGAAGTAACTCTAGTACGACCAGACTTAGGGGCATCACGAACACTGCCAGTGTTTTGGTGCTTTTGAACAGTCTTTCGTACCGTTTTCTCATCGCATTTCTATCTGCGGCTGATTTCTCGATTGGATAAACCAGAAAGATGGAGATTAATGAGCTCCTGACGATCACTAAGAAAGTTGTGACATATGGACTAAATGTTACGTTGTATAACCTGGAATAACAACAATTACGATTAAAGATGCTTTGTTGCCTGTTGGTGGGTATTTTAAACTGATTTAGGGGCGATAATTTAAGCTGGTTTTAAGCGAATTTGTTGCAGCAGACTTTTTTTGCCACCTTAATTTGAAGTTATTTTTTGAACTTGAGGTGAACACTAGAACATTTAAATTAGAAGACAAATATGAACAGTTAAAATTATAGAGGAATTAAAGGTGAAGCAAATGAGGTATAGTTTATTTTAATAGTTACATAAAATTTGGCTTAAAATTGCAGTTTTTGAAAAAATTACAAATGCGGAATTTCTTTTTTCCGGCACTATATATATATATATATATATATATATATATATATATATATATATATATATATATATAATGTGTGTGTGTGTGTGTGTGTGCATATATATAGTGCTGGCAAAAAGAAATTCCGCATTTGCAATTTATGTATATATATATATATATATATATATCAATTTACATAATTTTATAATTATAGCGGTTCCCGTGTGGAGAGAGAGGTGTCAAAAAAGTAGTGGTAGCGAGGGTGTGGATGGGCTTAAGGGGGAAATAAAAACAACAGTAGGCAGCCTAGATGAAGAGAGGTAATTAAACAAAAAAAAATTGGTAGAAGGCAGGCAGATTCGAACCCGTAATGCAAAAGCGAAAAATAAGGTGAAAAAATTTAACGTTTTAGTCGATGCGTCTATCGCGAAACCGGAAGTCGCAAACGTTGGAATTAAGGTAGTCAGTCGAATGGAGACGATAACTTGCGAAAATATCGACGCAAAAACCGACCATTACTTGTAAAAAAAAAAACGGTCTAATTAGGGTGAAGGAATGGATGTTTTGGGCCAAGTTTTCGATATTTGTCGTCCGAGAGATCGAACTTTAAAACGATACCGATTTTTTCACATTCCGTCGGAAGTTTTTGCGATACATACACACACATTTTGCGTTTTATATATTAGAAAACGCCCAATTACAAAAAAATTCTAAAAGAAATTTTCATCAAAGTAGGTTTTAAGTAATTAATCAAGTAATTTGTTACAGAACGAGGACTATGTTTGAATGAAGAATGTGAATGACAGTTTTATGTCAGGTGTCAGAAAAATAGAAAGAGAAAGAGAGAGAAAGAGCAACAGCGAAGGAGAGAGTGAGAAAAAACAACCAGAAAAAGTGTCCCTGTCGTTTCTCCTCAAAAGATTCATAATAACATATCTATTTCAGAATTGGACCGTGGTCATCATAAAATTTTAAAAAATCTGCTACTAACTCTGAACTTTACAACGGGCATTCTGACAAAGGGAAAATTCGTAAGAAAGCACCTGTCTCGCAGTGAGCCATGAGTCGGATGAAGAGAGAAGTCAGCCGTGGCCCTCTTTAAACTAGAAAAAAAGTTTTGAAAATGCCAGCATTCCTGGTGTGGCCAAATCAGCTCGGTGCAGTATGCTAAGTATGGTTGCAAAATGTGAAAAGCCAGCGGTTCACTCTTCATTAAAGGATATCCACAAGAAAAAGAGGATGGAGGGGGGGGGGGCAAGAAATCCCATGAAGGTACATTTTCAAACCGTTTTGTTCAACGATGAGTGTCGGGCGATTCTTGATGAACCTGATTGATGGAGGAGAGGATGGTACCATAATAGGTGTCTATCCATAAAATCTTCTTATTATAAAGCATTTAAATTAACTTTTTTGTTGAATGCCGGAAGTCTTGCCCGAGACAGACGTGTAACGCCAGACCTGTTACTGGCAATCTTGGCACTTTCTTCGGCATGCTGACTCTTAAGGATTTAATGTTGGTGGTTGACACTAAGTGTAATGAGCACTTACTTGAATTTGGCTAGCATTAATGCGGAGGGCATGATATGACGAAGCAGCTGACGTGTTAGGAATCCTATGTTTATAGACATAGACGTGGCCGCGTAACTAGAATCGAATCTAGCGTCAACAAGTAGGTAATGGTGTGATGTTTTGGGCTGCAATCATTAGTAATGGGCTGGTAGAACAATTCAGCTTCAAATATGGAGTGAAAATGATCACCAAACTCTACATTGACTTCATTAAGGAACAAGTCGAACTCTGGCACAAGAAGAAGAATTTGTAATTCCGTAATAAGATGGTATTCATGCATGGTAATGAACCGCCTCATGCTGAGTATTCGGAGAATGTTTCTGCCAGACATGGGGAAATAATGCAATGGTCAGATTGTTCCCCAGATTTAAATCCCATTAAAATCTATGGAGCATCTTGAAAATAAAGATTTTCTTCGGGAGAAAGCAGGACATCCTCAATGATGACCTCTGGAATGCTGTTCTGGCTGCTGCCAAAGAAGTTTCATCAGATGAAATCAAAAGTTTGACATGTTCAATAGACCAAAGGCTTTTTTGCTCTTGTTAATACAAACGGCCATTAGATTCAATATTGATTGTACAATGAAACCATATGAAAAATGTTTGTTCTGTATTATTGTTGTTCTCAAATTACGTATTCCTTAAATGATCAATGTTTTAATTTTTCGTCACCACTTCATCATATTTGACACTTTAGCAATGATTGGTATATACAGTTGGCACGTTGAAACATGCTGCAAATTGCGAAAGTGGCTGTTGTTTGTTAACTAATAAGCTTAGAATTTTAGATCTTCACATGTTAAAGGGTTGCCAAAAAACGTGCCAAGTTTCACTAATCTATATAATTATAAACCTCAAATGACCGTGTAACGAGTGATGTAACCCACTTTCAGGTTTACGACATCCGGTTGCGCATGCGCGCATAAGCATTAACCCATAACAAAGTAAACAAATAAACACACATCCCTATTATTTCGAAATTATTATTTAACATGGGAAGAGTGGGGGTGTTTTGCAACTATTCTTTATTACAACTATACTGTCGCTATTTTCTTACAACTAAACAAATTTAGCCCGTTGACAAACATAAGAACAATTGTAGTAAAGCCAAGGCCACTACTACTACTACTACTACTACTACTACTACCACTAATCTCTATCCGTCCCTTGTCCTTATTTTTTGTTTTTTATTTTTTGTTTACATTTCTAGATAGTTTAATTAGGTTTTATTTTTTTGCTTCAGGTTTTATTAATTATTATATTTTTTTAGATTTTAAGTTTCTATAACTTCGTTGAAGGATTCCAATATGGGTTTTTCATTCTTATATCCCTCATCGATAGGTTTATGTGCGTTTTTGCTGCTAAATGACTTTCGTCGGCGTTCGATTCGTAGGAAGATCATGGTTAATTTTCGATTTTTGAGAGATTATTCGGAAAAATAGGTAACTTTACACGAATAGGGAGGATTTTTTTTTCATGTTTGAGTGATGCGTCCGTGATTTTTCATTTTAATATACTTTCATAGAAATGTTTCTGTTATGTCAAAAAACACTATTTTCTTTGCCTCACAAGTGTCACGTTCATACATGAATTCCATAGCTAATAAAACATACTGACCCAACGGGTCACGGGTAGTCTAGTTTTTATCAAAAACTATCGGAGTTAAAACAAAGCATCGATTTACATATAATATTGGCACGCAGAATATATATATATATATATATATATATATATATATATATATATATATATATATATATATATATATATATATATATATATATAGCAACGTCTAAAAGTTAAGGAACGGGCGATCATTTGAATGGCTGCTAATTTTATCTATAAAAAAGGAAAATAAAATTTTTGGTGAATTTTCCAATGTTTAATAATGGTAGTTAAATAAAAAAATATATACTTTCTTAATTTTGAATATATATATATATATATATATATGAGTGTGTGTGTGTCGTCAACTGTATCACAACTCTGCAGTGTGGCTGAACCAGCACTCATCCTATATCTGGGATTGAACCAATAACCATCGAGTCAATTAGCAGTAACTCTATCCAGGAGTCACTGAGACAGACGCCCGATTCATAGTTTTAAGTGTTTCCTTATTTAAACTTTTTTCCACATGAGCCATTAGGTTTTCTGCATGGCTGGCTCTGGCACCAAACCATGCAGGTTAATAAATACACACACACACACACACACACACACACACACACACACACACACACACACACACACATACATATATATATATATATATATATATATATATATATATATATATATATATATGTATATATATATATATATATATATATTATACAGCGTTAATAAATGTTCTCTTTCTGACTCTCTAATGACAAAAATGTTCATTAGAATATGCTGCTGTGCTCTTAATATCCAGCGGTTTTAAAAGAAAAAGGAACTGAATTAAAAACTAATTTAAATAGCATGTAGACGTTGGTATTCATTAAATGTTATCTGTTTTATTCTTGTCTTGCCAGAGTTCAGTAAGAAAATATGGCGTCAATGAAAAAACGAAATACAGTGTGTACGCTGCAAATGAATGCCGTAATTCAATAGCTGATTACTAGGGCTGTGACAACAGAATATTCTTTTCATTCTTTTGACTCTCGGGTATATATCCGACACAGTTTGGCACACTTAATCAACCGTGAACCACATCAGTCTATATAAAAACATATAAGATATTAACGTATATATACCCAAGAGTCAAAACAATGCAAATAATATGTTGTTGTCACAGCGCTACAGATGACTCATCTAGAAGAAAAAATTTGCTATTTGTTCTAACACTGCTCTCCATAATTTATGTGCTCGGCCAGTTGTTAAGTACCGGGGAATGTTGACTTGAGGAGATATTCATCCAGGATAGGTTGAGCCGGTTACTCCCGTGGAACACACCGTGTTTCAGATGAAAGCAAGCTCCACAAGACGCTCCGCAGCAGCCAAGATAGTGATGGGCAAACGGCCTCTGGGCCGGCGGAGAACACCATAGACCAGTAAACTAGAGCCGGGGTGGACCTTAACTTTGATGGTGTGTAATCATGTTTCCAGCTGACCTCCTGGACATCTTCACCAATCTTGGAATGGTTTTGGAGCTATGCCGTTATGAATGATCTCTTCCGAGTCACGGCGCAGTGTGGCTGAACCAATGAAATTTCTTCTTTAAAAGTGATTGGTTGAGACGTATGATCTTGCATTGCGTCCAGATTTGGGTATTTCAGACGAAATGGTGTCAGTTTAGTGTATTTAGATGTCACCATAGCCACCGACATATAGAAGGCCTGTTAACTGAAAAATGCCTGCAGACAATGTAGGTAAGATTTGTCAAATTGGCACTGTCGATACTATATGAGGGCATTTTTAAAAAGAGATATAAAACATGTTAAAATAGAAAATCCGAATTCGATTAATAATGAAACTGAACTTTATTTAATACTAGCGGGGGTAACCAGCGTTGCCCGGGTGTTTGGAGGTGTGTGTTGGTGTGTGTGTGGGGGGTAGATTAAAACAACCCTGTTAAAAAAAAAACGTTGGCCGGTTGTTTTGAGGTGTAAAAAAAAAATATTTAGTATAAAGGTAGGCTTGAGCCCCGAACGTTTGACGCGGAGGTGGAAAGGAAATGGAAAAAAAAAACCTGCGACCTAACCATCTCGACCACGGGAACAGATGAATTGATAAGTGTGTTAAGTTGACGTGTATAAACCGAAATTAGCAAGTGCGATAACGTCAAGTTGTGGAAGCCAGTTTCTGTTTTCCCCGCTACGCGGCAATCAAGCAATAAAAAACACAAAAAAACTAACGTAAGGCAAACGACACACAAACATACATACATACATTTTCGCTTTTATATCTATAAATATAAAAGCGAAAATGTATGTATGTATGTATGCATGTATGTATGTATGTATGTATGTTCGCTTTTTCTGTATGTCTACAAATGGCTTTTTTCAGAGAAGCGGTCGGTTGGTTCACAACTTTTTAAAACTTTTTTATCACATATAAATCGTAATATCTCAGAGTTAACAACGAAGCTCGCCTGTTTATTTAATTTGCTCGATTTCGGGACGATAAATATTCAACATTTGTCGCTCGTCGCATGTGAGTTAGTCTTTTTCCTATAACATCTTGGGAAAATCAAAATAAAAAAGCATTCCGCAGTAAATGAAATACTATCCCGCAGTCAAACTTGACCTCATTAACTCATTAAAATTGGCACCTGCCAAATCCAAGTAATTAAATAAATTCAAACGTATTTCCGTTAGCATCTCGCGGTGCGGCAATGGTTAACGTCGCACTTTTTTTTGTTTTCATACTTTAATTTACAACCTTGCCTCAAGGGTTCGGGTTCGATCCTCATGCTTACTTTTTTTACCCCCCACCCCCACCCCCGGAGTTTCCACACACACCTCCAAACACCCGGGCAACGCCGGGTACCCCTCGCTAGTATATAGATAAAATATAAATATTATCTATGTAAAATTACGTAATTTTAAAGCAATATACAATCTAATACTGATAAAACTGAATTATTAATTTAGGGAACAAACAATTAAAGAAACATATTAAAACACAAACATTTTTGGCCTTCGGGACAGGATCACAGTGTAGTATCTGTTTTGATGCTACACTTCACCTTTTCTGTCTTCGGTCGGTGGAGGAGAAATATTTTATGACAGATTATTTTTGTTCCTATCAAGAGTGCCCCTTATTGGGAAGCTGGATTTTGCCTACAAGATTATATGTTGAAATATTTAAATAACTATTACTTTAAATACAGAAATTATATTTAAAGTTTTGGTTTTCTGTTCTTTTATGTCCATTTTTCCCCCATGTTTTTCATCAAAATGTGTAGCGTATTTTCATCAGTTACATTGTTAGGAATCCTATACTCCGCTATAGTCTTCATTTTCATATCAGTAGAATACATGAATTCGAAAATGAAGTTCACATAACTACTAAAGGACAATTATATCATAATGTGAACATTGGTTAAAAATTAATATAGTAAACATCTACGATATTAAATCAGAGTGTTGGTGAATTTGGGAAGGCACATTATTATTATTATTATTATTATTATTATTATTATTATTATTATTATTATTATTATCATTATTATTATTATTTCACTCACTAGGAGTTGTCTCACAGGCCATCATCAGTGATCGCTCACTGGCAGTAACCTGTGGTGTTCCCTAGAGACTGAGTGACAACAATTCTCCCCAAATTTCCAGTGCTCTCCACCTCTTGACCACTTGAGCAGATTATTACACGTTATCGCAACAGCCGTTGTCATTGATTTCTCGTTGGCGTCGGTCATTGGTATTTCCTGGGGTTTGAGTGACAAAATGCTGCCCCAAGGTACCAGATTTGAACTGCGCACTTCCAGTGGAGATCTGGTTAGTATTCTCCCACCTCGGGCTTTCTATCCTCCCTGGCCCTTCACAACTAGTTGATGTGACACCAGTCGATGTCATCTACACAAGTTATTTTTAAGTTATTATTGTTATAATAATAATAATAATAATAATAATAATAATAATAATAATAATAATAATAATAATAATAATAATAATAATAATAAAAATCGTGCTTGTGCAGTGTACGCACAAATAGTAATTCCAAGTTAAATTAAATTAAATTTTTATGGTATCTTTTGTGGGTTTGTTTTACTATACACATATATTCGAAAAAGTTTTAAATATATATATATATATATATATATATATATATATATATATATATATATATATATATATATAACAAATAAATTTTATCAAAAACAAGATAATACTTTTCTACCTAACGAGATAAGTTTTTAGTCTTTTTATTTAATGTAAAATGTTTATTTGGTTCGAAAATCATACAGTGTTTATCGATATATTTGAAAAAAAAGACAAATGGCGATGAGCTCGCTGTT
>NW_027633677.1:7500-22500 GCF_053919585.1 Euprymna scolopes | reverse complement strand
GCTAGCCCTAGCTACGGTTGGCTGATCCCTACTATCATAATCAACTCTGCACGACCTGGGCACTAAGTTATATATATCTTCCTTCCATATTTCATCAACTTCTTTAGCCCTTTCAGCCGTCATGCTACGTGTGATTATTTTCCGTTCCATCAACGGGACCCTGTTTTCCTGACTTGGGGATTCTCGTTGATGGCGATTGCTCTGTTGGGGATAATTTTCTTCCTCCCCACTAGAGGATTCTTGATCTGAACTACTATCCTCTACCGGTGCTGACAGGGTTGTTTTTCTACAGCCCTCTTGCTTGGTGGGGATATCCCATTCCTCCAGTTCTGCTTTCCGAAGGTGTTCCCCATGGGCTTTTGTTACTGCCCCCGTCAGTTGGCTTCTAATTCTATACGAGACTGGCCCCGTCTTCTCTATTATTACGTAATATGGAGACCATCTTACGTCTAGCTTTCCCTTTTTTCTATTATTTTTATAATAAACTAAGTCGCCAACTTGAAAATCGACTGCTTTTGTTTTCTCGTTGGCCCTATCTATCATTTTCTTCCTAGCTCTCTTTACATTGTTCCTGACTAATGTAAAGGTCCGATGCATGTCCTGCAGAGCGATCTCATGATCCTCTTCCCCGTAGTAAATTCTACGCGGCCTCAGTATGTTGTCTAACGGCAAGACAACGTCTCTATTATAGAGCAAATAATAGGGGGAGTACTTTGTTGTTTCGCTGACATGAAACCTTACAGCAGCCAGCATCTGGTTCAAGTACATGTCCCATGAACGGTCATTGTCCCCTATTTTCTTTGCTAGTACGTCATGCATCGTCCTATGGAATCTTTCTATTTTCCCGTTACTTTGCGGGTGGTAAAATGAGGTGGTCACGTGATCAACATTAAGCTCTTCTAAAGCCCTTTTCATGATCCCATTGACGTTCTCCGGTCCGTTATCCGTAAGTAACTGCAATGGTGCACCAAATCTGGGAAATATTTCCTCAATTAAGAGATGCACCACTGTCTCTGCCTTTTTATTAGGCACAGCGAAAGCCTCAGGCCAACCACTATACATGTCGATGAACGTGACTATGTATTGATTGCCTGACAAAGTCCTCGGATAGGGTCCGGAAATATCCAATGCAATCTTAGCAAAAGGAAAAGAAGGCATGTCGGTCTCCTGCATTTGAGGTTGTTGCTTCCTCAAATTTCTGGTCTGGCATGGGACGCACTTCCCTATGTGTTCGTTTACCTTCTTGAACAAACCAGGCCAGAAATACTTCTGTTTAATGGAGTGGAACGTTTTCTCCACACCCATATGACCATTCTCATCATGGTATTGTTTCAATACCTTCATCCTCAAATGTGACGGAATATATAATCTAACTAAAGGATCGTCGTCGGGTTGCGATAAATAATATACGATATCGTCCATTATGATGTACTTTTTTTCTTCCATCTTGGACGTTTTACCGCTCCTCATCTGTTTCTTTAATTCGACGATCTGACTATCGGCGTCTTGTTCTTTACACATATCCAAACCTGATAGTGTAGGACGCTCGCTTACTACCGGTGAGTCTTCGTCATCCTTATGCGATACAAACTCTCTTGGTTCAAAACGATTCGAGTTTATCGCACTCACCGTGTAATTCCTATCATCTATTTCTACTGGAGGATCGTCTTCATCCCGACTCGCATTTACCGCACGGGATAAGAGATCCGCACAGACGTTATCTTTTCCTTTTAGGTACTGTATGGTGCAATCATAGCCAGCCATACTTAATGCCCACGTCTGTATCTTCCTATTCTGTATCGGAGATTTCAGCAAGTACTCCAATGGTCTGTGATCCGTGTAGATGGTGAACGTAGCACTATGCAAGTAGTGATTCAACTTGTTTAAGGCATAGTGAATCGCATATGCTTCTTTCTCTATTGTTGACCATCTAGTCTGGGTATCAGACAACTTATGAGATAGAAAATAAATGGGTTTCTCTATCTCCCGACCCTCCTCCGGGTCGTAGACCATTTGAGACAAGGTTGCTCCGATCGCATAATTGGAGGCATCCGTGTATAACCTGTATCCTTTGTTAGTGTCCGGGTATGCCAGCATCACCATCTCTGCAAGCTTCGATTTCAATCGATTAAAAGCAGACTGACACGCATCGTCCCAACAGAAACGTGCATGCTTCCTAGTTAATCGAATTAACGGTTCGGCGATTACAGAAAAATCCTTGATAAATCGCCTGTAATAGGATGTCATGCCGATAAAGGATCTAACCTGCTTCACAGTGGTTGGGGTCGCAATTGCCTGAATTGCTTTAACCTTGTCCCCCTCCGGCTGGATACCTTTCTCACTTACTCGGAATCCCAGATATTGCACTTCCTTGCCGAAAAACTCACACTTCGCCGCCTTTAACCTTAAATTATGCCTACGTAAACTACCTAACACCTTTTCTATATGCCTAACATGTTCCTCCTTTGTTTTGGAGAATATCAAAATATCATCCAAATAAGGCACGGCGAATTCTTCCTGTCCCTGTAACACTACGGACATTAGCTCCTGAAACACTCCCGGAGCGTTAGCAAGTCCGAATGGCATTACATTAAATTGGAACAGTCCTCTATGACAGGTGAACGCAGTTTTCTCTTTATCTTTTTCGTTCAACTTTACCTGCCAATACCCGTATTTCAAGTCCAACTTTGAGAAGTATTTTGCTGACCCAAGCGAGGCCAGTATATCATCAATTACTGGTAGCGCTCGGGCATACTTCTTTGTTATCTTATTCAGGGCCCTAAAATCTACACAGAACCTCTTTGTTCCGTCTTTCTTTTTTACCAAAACTATCGGGAAACTCCACGGACTGTTTGACCTTTCTATCACCCCTGCCTGTAGCATTTCCTCTAGTGCTACATTAACTTCTTCTCGTTGTTTGAGAGGTGTTCTATACGGGTTTTTCTTTATGGGATCGTTTTTTCCTGTATCGATCCTCATCTCTACTGTGTCAGTCCGGCCTAAATATCTATCCTCTGTGACGAATAAATCAGTATTTCGTTGCGGGACTTTATTTAAAACTTTCCTCATTTCTTCTGGCACTTTTATGCCGTTGAGGTTACTTTTGTTTCCCGACTTCTTTTGTTTATTTGGCTTTGATATTGCCATTACTACTTCTGTTCTTCTACATCTACCTATCTTGTAACCTTTCTTTAATTTTACTGTCTGGTTCGTGTTATTCATAATTAGCAAAGGAAAACTTTTCCTACCTTTAATTTTAACTACCGTGTTCGCTACGGATACACCACTTAGATCACTTAGGAAGCCTTTATCTATCTGCACTACTTCGTAATCTAAACCCTGACCATTTCTCATTTCGGCACGAGCTGTGCACGCATGTAAATGCTGCGGTTTCAGGGTGACATCGTGCCTTAATCTAACTATACTCGAAATATAAGCCTCCTCTTGCAGTGCTATGTACTCGCTGCCTAATCGGATTGCTCCTAAATCAAAGTACATTCTAACACTATTTTGCTTGAGCCAGTCTCGGCCCAATATGACGTTCCTTTTAAGGTTTTTCGTCACTACAAAATCATGTCGAATGTACTGGCTTCCTACTTTAATTTGTAAACGCGCCACTCCTTGCACTATGAGAGGTGACCCGTTTGCAGTCCTTAAATTAATCTCTATTTTCTTTATCTCAGGCTTCTCTCTGAGACCTTCTAATACAGTACTTTTTATTACAGAAATTTCGGCGCCAGTATCTACTAAAGCCCTAAACTTATTTTTCTCTATCTTAATAGGGATGCAATTAGCGGCGCCCATATGTCCTATGATCTTTGACTGTTCACCCCTCTTCCTCTCGCTGGGCGTCTTGCGAGTGGGGTCTGCTCGTTTCCCGACTTAGGGAAGGTGCAGTTCCTGGCTATATGGCCTTTTCTGCCGCAATTGTAACACTTAATCTCCGGCCAAGGGCGCTCTGTTTCTCTTGCCTTGAAGCCGGGTCCCCTATTAAATCCTCTATAATTCCTCTGCCCCCTATCTGGCTCTGGGAATCTTTTTTTCCTTATCGCTTCTATATTCCTCTGGCGCCCACTATAATTTATTTCCATAGGTTCTTCTTCTCGGTCATTGCCTCTTATGCGGGTTTGCCACCGTTCCTTGATTAGGGCCTTTTCATAGGCTACCTTGAGGTCCGATGGTTCTTCCCTCATGACAGCGATTTTGACTTGTCTGTCATATAGCCCCTCGATGAAGAAACCTATCACTTGGCTTTTTATTACTTCATTGTTCATATCTAGACTACCATACGAACCTATAGCCAAGTGCACTAACCTCTGCATGTAGTCCTGCACAGTTTCGCTTCTACCCTGCTTAATATTTGCTAACTCCCTAACAAACTTGGTAGGATCTGCCTGGACTCCAAAATAATTATCTAGAGCTCGCTTCAAGTCTACCCATGCCACACTCTCATTGTTGGCTAGTAGTCCTGAAACAAACTGTCCTATTTGGCCAGCCGTCGTAATTAACGCTAATTGGCATTTTTCTTCCTCTGTTTGGCTAACTACTCTAGTGTATTTATCTATATCATTTAGCCATCTTCTGTATTCCTGCGATCGTCTAGTGTCTAATGGTTTTATTTTTGATAACAACGCCTCCCCCCTCAGAGAGTTCGAAATGGCCTTCCCTACATTGTGTAGTTCAGCCCCTAGGATCTGAGCGAAATCTGTGAAAAACTGCTGTTCCATCTTTTACAATTATTTTCAAAATTATACAAGAAAGAAAGAAAAGAAATATATATTAACTTTTTTTTTTTTTTTTTTTTTTTTTTTTTTTAACAAAACTTTTTTAAGAGCCGAGGTTTAGAAAAATATTGAAAAAATCAACTAACCTTTGCTTTTCCTCAGGTCCAGTGTTCTTTCTTCTTCTTTTTCTTGCTTCTGCGTTCGCGTTTCTCTTCGTCGATTGATTCACGTTGTTTTTTTTTTTCTTCTTCTTTGTTGTTGTGTATGTGGTAACAAAGTTCTTTTTGTGTAAGAGTTCTTTTTGTTTAGTTTTGTTTTTGTTAAAAAAGTTCTTACTTATCACTCTTGCGGAGTGAACTGGTCATCAAGGCACCAATTAATACTATGTTGTATTATGGGGTGGCTCCCAGGTTGGGAAATCGTAATAGTGCGTAGGACTCCCTGGCTGTGGTACATAGCAGTTTTAGTTACGTCGGTCGTCCGTAGGTTCACTTGTTTACTAAGCGGTTGTGATGACAACGAGTTAAGACTAGTGAGTTATCTCACCTTAGACTGGCACTTTTTCCTTATCTTGCCTCTCGTCAATTGTCAAAAATGTCATAACAACGTTGAACCTGAAAACAAAGCGGTTGACACTTAGAACAATCAGCCGTAACTTAAAAATATGCATTAAAAGACGTAAGTCACAATTGTGTTTGTTTTTGTATAAAATTATATTTTACAATATAGTTACAATTTAAAACAGATCGTCTTTTTTCTTTTGGTGGTTCTGAAGTTCACAGCGATAGTAAGTTTTCTCACAGTGCTCTGAGGAGGGAAAATGACGCTTCAACGATCCGGTCTTCAGCAACACATGCTGTTCCGTGTTTCTTCTCTCTCTGCTCTCCTCGATTCTCTCTGCTGATTCACCGTTTTTATTGGCATTTTGTCGCTTTGTTTTTTCTATCCACGCGTCCTGTCAATCGGTTGATAGATAATAGAACATGCGTTCTTAAGTCACGTTTTGACCTCAGAAGATCATTCGATTTTGTCTTCAACGGAGCGACACGTGAATTACCCACTCATGCCAATATCTGTAATTCCAGAGCTTACGAGGAATGTCACGTTTCTTTGATTTGTAAACAAAAAAATCGTCGTCCGATTTCTCTGTTTATGACGTAAGCCCTTCCTCTTTTCAACCGGTAGACAATCGATTATTCGATGCCCACTCTTTTAAATCTTTTATTAAAGTTTTTTCTTTTCAGTTATGTATGATGGTTCCAGCCATTCATTACATAACATATATCCATACATATAAATATATATATATATCCATATATATATATATATATCCATATATATATATATATATATATCCATATATATATATATATATATCCATATATATATATATATCCATATATATATATATATATCCATATATATATATATATCCATATATATATATATATCCATATATATATATATATATATCCATATATATATATATATCCATATATATATATATATATCCATATATATATATCCATATATATATATATATCCATATATATATATATATATCCATATATATATATATATATATACCCATATATATATATATATATATATCCATATATATATATATATCCATATATATATATATATATATCCATATATATATATATATATATCCATATATATATATATATATCCATATATATATATATATATCCACATATATATATATATATATATCCATATATATATATATATCCATATATATATATATATATCCATATATATATATATATCCATATATATATATATATCCATATATATATATATATATATATATATCCATATATATATATATATCCATATATATATATATATCCATATATATATATATATATATCCATATATATATATATCCATATATATATATATCCATATATATATATATATATATATATATCCATATATATATATATATATATATCCATATATATATATATATATATCAATATATATATATCAATATATATATATATATATATCCATATATATATATATCCATATATATATATATCCATATATATATATATATATCCATATATATATATATCCATATATATATATATATATCCATATATATATATATATATATATATATCCATATATATATATATCCATATATATATATATATATCCATATATATATATATATATATATATCCATATATATATATATATATATATCCATATATATATATATATATATATATATATATATCCATATATATATATATATATATATCCATATATATATATATATCCATATATATATATATATATCCATATATATATATATATCCATATATATATATATATCCATATATATATATATATACTAGCAAAGATACCCGTGCTTCGCACGGAGCTTTGTTGCGCACTCGGGTACCAAAATCTGTGGGCACTTTTCCAGTAAGTTGATGTTGTAAGAGCAACGATTGCATAAGGTGATTAACATTTTAACTACCTCTTGTAGTGACTGAAATTCAATCAGGAACTTCACAAAACATTTTCATCAAAAAGGAAGGTTACTTGATGTTACATAGTAAATTTTTCATTGAAGTAATTTTCAACTCTTGCTTAAATTTTATCTTGCACATTCAATACTAAAAACTTACCACAATCAGATCATGTCAGTTTTTCCTCATATTCATTTCTCAAACTTTTCACTTAAGAGCCTCAGGGTAAACTACATTTCTGCTGCTTTGATTTGGAGCCAGAATGTAGAGTTTTTCTGAACTTCCTGTCCGGCTGATGGAGACGTAGAACATACCGTGACTGAAGCAGTCTGATGTCAAGTCTACGCCAATGGTGTTAAATGTCTGACCTTGACTTTTGTTTATGCTCATTGCAAAACACACCTTCACAGGAAATTGGAGTCTCCGGAATTTAAATGGAAGTTCTGAGTCCGATGGAACTAAGGGGATCCTTGGCAGTAGAACGGTTTCACCTTTGTAGGGACCACAGGAAATGGTGGCCTCAAGTACATTGGTGTGCAATCTGGTGATAACACATCTGGTTCCGTTTGTTGTTTTTGGCGGTTCCAAGGATCGAAGAATCATGATTGGCGATCCAATTTTGAGATTTAAAATGTGTGGAGGCATTCCAGATATCTCCAAAGAGTTTAAAAACTCCACAGGGTAGTGAACAGCTTCATATTCATTAGTAGCCGAATCAACTGACTTGTATTGCTTTGTGTCTCCTGGAAATTCATCCATTATTGAATTGTTCAAATGATTCACATTGCTGTTTAATAGCGAAATAATAGCCCTCTCAGCAAGCCAATCCGGTGATTTTCCATTGTTTTGCAGGTCTGGGTACACTTTGTCTTTCAGTTGCTTCTGATTACCGACACATTTACCAAGCGCAGTTGGAATCTTAATTGTGTCAGGTGAAGAAGTGATAGGAAACTGACCATTACCGATTTGGAGAAGCAATTTTGAGAAGTCTGCTGCAGCTGTGTTATCAGAGATATAGGCTCTCATATTAGTAGTCAGTCTCTTTACTATAACGTGCCTCCAGAGATAGGATTGTTTCAAACTTGCATTGACAATGTTAGCCCTTGTGCCATTTTTAACCACTGGGAGGATTTGATGGAAATCACCGCAAAATAAGGTTGGAATGCCACCCATGGGATTCTTGTTTCCTGTGATGTCTTGCAGTGTTCGGTCAATTGCTTCATAAGCACTCTTGTGCGTCATTGGGGCTTCGTCTACAATGATTGCAGAGGTGTCTCTAATTACATTTGCCAAGGCTGAGTTACCAGTAATTTTGCAAACTGGCTGATCCATTCGATGAGTATCCAAGGGTACTTTAAAACTACTGCTTGATGCAAGTGATGGTCATTTTCTAGAAGGCCTCGAGCAAGGCACGCTGCTCTGTATGTTTCAAACACCTGACCATTGTATGCTCGCAAATTTTGAAATGAAGTTGGACCAGCAACCTCATTGAGCAACAGGCGTAAGAAATAACACTCCCCTGCTTTTGGACTAATCGTGTAGATTCTCCCAATGCATGGTGCCTTCCATACATCATCATTTTCAGTACCTTCAACTTGTACCCCACGCATTCTTCTCATCCATTTCTTTGTCGATTTGTTCCAAGTGTAAAACTCAGGGACTTCTACGTATTTGAGACCCCTTGCAAAGTCATCCTCATGGCAGAGTTGAAAAAATGCTGTCAAAGTTGTGGCAGGCGGTGGACCTTGGGCTCGTTCCAGAGCAGTATCAGCTGAGAACATGACACGCTGCCCATTTTCAAGATGAACAGAAAGTTGTACAATTGGGGGGAAATGTTCATGGATGGGATGTTCCAATATCCTCCAGGCCGCCTCTGAACTGCCGACATACCTTGCATTCTGGAACTGCTGGATCTCATCCACAATGTGACTTTGTACTTGGCCTTGTTGGTTAGCTGCTCCATCAGTTCTTTGTAGTTCAAACACTGCTTGATCACATCCTTTATTCACGTATTTGAGGACATATTTGATGCTTTGGATCGAGCTGCAAATTTCTACGTTAATGTGAGCGTTGAACTGCTGAAGGAGGACCTTGTTGTACAGAACAATCCACTGGTTTGTTATTTCTTGATTAACATACCGACCATTTCTCTTCATCCTTATTGTACCAGTCTGGCCTCCATCTTCTGGTTTTCTTTGCCTGTACTTGGGGTAAGAGTCTTGGCCTTGCTCGGTACACTGAAGAAATTCTTTTGGGTATTTTTTGGAACATTTGTTGTCAATCATACATGGACAATTTGGATTAAATGGTCCACAAGGTCCATGCACCATATGTGCCATCACTTTAGCATGAAGATCAGGATCTTCCTCTTTGTCAGGGATCTCTGCAGTTATGCAGAGATCCATTTTTTCTGGTAGAAGTTTGTCCTCTGGGGCCTGCCAGGTGAGGATGTGTGCATGCGGCAGTCCTCTTTTTTGATATTCAATACTGTACAGGAAAGCCCTCAACCTGCCAAATCCTCCCTTTTTAATAAATTCAAGTAACTTTTTTAGCTTCTGCCTGAAAATCCTGGCAACAATATCTGGACGATCCTGAGGGTCTTGCCCTTGAAGACAATTTTCTGTAATTTCTGTCCACTTTGGATTTGTTGTGAACGTGATGAAGAGGTCGGCTCGGCCCATTCGCCGAACATATGCCATGGCATCACTTTGACGCTCAAACATGTATCGAGGGCCTCCTGTATAAGTTGCCGGAAGTACAACTCGTTGACCAAACTGTTCTGGATTCCCATCCTCCCTAAGAATTGAATCTCTCAAGTTGCTATAATTGTCAGCTCTCAGGGTCTGTTGCTCACGCCTCAGGAACTGTAAACGTTCTGTTTCAATCTTGCAGTACACATCCACCAGCCATTGTTGAAATAGCCTTCGGTACCAAAGAAAATAGTTTCCAGGCCGAGTCATTAAATGGTACGAATAAAATTGCTGTTGGGTAACTTTTCGCCCATTGGATGCCTTCATGTAGATGTTGTAAGATGGAGAACCATAGGGGTACATTAACGGGTACACTAAAGTATCGTAGAGGGGATGTAGTTCGGAGATCCATTTTAATGTATCATTTCTAAAACGCAAGACAATATCCCGGTTAGCTGTTGGTTCATTCTCCATTAATATTCCAATCTCATACGTTGTTGTTGGAGCATTGAATCGCCGTGGATGCTCTTCTTGCGGCCTTCGGTCTTCCCTTATGACAACTTTATGTTCTACCAAGTGTTCTTCTTCAATCCTCTCCTTTGTTGTTTTCAGCTGACAAATAAAGCTGTTGTTCTCATGTAAAAATTCAGTCAGACTTTGGAGAATGTCTCTATTGAGTCTACTGTCACGTCCCCGATTATGTAGTTCCTCTTTCAGACTATCCAAGAAGTAGACTTGAATAAACTTTGCTGTTTCATCTTCAGGTGGTAAAAGACTCCCAATCTGGTGGTAAACCTGGCCTCGAATTCTAAAAGAAGGATTCCACCCATGTACTGACGCAATTTTGCGACCAAATGATGTCATTGCAAAACAATTGTTATAACTGCGTAGATTTTGCAGAAAATCTTTAGAGATGGGACCATTGCCGGAGAGCAAATCTTGAAGCAACTGAGGAAGTGGTGGAAAGCTATCAAGCACAACTTTGCCAGAAGAACAACAACAACCAGGGGTTTCTCCTTTAAATTTTACAGCTGAGCAATGTTGACATACTTTGTCCATTTTTCCTATATCAGCTGTAGTGAGAGAGTCATTTTTGTTGTAGAGCAATCCTTTTCTATTGCAGTGTTCTATTTCATGGTGTCTCAAAGCAGTCATTCGTTGTCTAGCTGCCTCGTTTTCTGTCAATTGCTGGGGCAAAGTCATACTCTCTCTCCATGCAGCCTCTCGTTGTTGCCCTTGGTATAGGCGAAAGCTTCGTTGGGTTTCCGATTCATTCTGATGTCGTTGAGCCACTCTCAACTGACCTTGTGTACGTCTACTTACCTCATATAATTCATTCGATCGTAATATTGCTTCTCTTTCCAGTGCATATCTTTGCCTTTCTTGAATTTCATCTTGTGATGAATTTAACCGCCTTACAGCATGTCTAGTTCTGTCAGCTTCACGTTGGGTTTCTCTTTCCAAATCTGACAGTCTTGCTCTCCTTTCTCTTTGACGTATCCTGTTAAGTTCTAGACGTCTTTCTCTATCTGAATTGTTTTCATTGGAGCGAATTGCAGTAACTCTTAGTCTATTAGCTTCCAATCTTTCCATTCTTTCTTCCTCACTTTCGTTTCTACTTCGTTTGGGTGGCATAATTTCGGTTTTAAACGGAATTGTTTAACGATATTAATGATTGTAAATTAATTAAGCGTAAAGGAAATGTATACGAACTGAAATGGACGAACTATAAATAATATTTCTGAATAGTACAATTATAAACAATTATATTGTACCTATTTACTATGCCTCCCCACGGGACAGAGTTAGACACCAGGGTCGTTTTTTAACGTGGAGAAAAGGTACAAAAATAAAAATTGTCTCAGTCGTGAAGGATTTCTCCTCCACCGAAAGAGAACAAGAAAATGAAGTGCAGCATCTGAAGAACAGATACTACACTTTGATCTTGACCAAAAGGAATGAATAAAAGCGACCTACGTGTGACTCATTACTTCCGGGTGTAAACGTCACAGTCTAAAAGTAATAATTAAAAAAAAAAGTAAATGTAAAATAAATGTAATACCAACTTAGGTTAACTAAGTAAACAGTACAATTAAAACAGTTCTATTAAAACAAATAATTACTAAGATCTAGGTAATTGTTAGTCTCATTGTTATGGTTTTAAAGAAAAAAATGTGTAAAAAAAGTTCTGCTTTTGTAAGTACGTGTATTTCTTTTAAATTACATAACCTTTTTATTTTATTATTTATATCTCTTTTAAATTTATATATTTTGTTAGTAAACTGGAAGAAATTCAGTTGAATAAAACCTTGTTCGTGTTCTTTACGTTAAACTCATATTTTTATAAAAGGTTCATCCGGTTTAAAGAAAGCACTAAGTTTAAATAAGACTGGAAATAACTAATTCAATATATAAATAGAAAAATGAAATAAATATAAGCTTTAAGTCTTAAGATAGTAATAATCAAAATGTAATAAATTATTTGTAGTTCAAATCTATGATAAGACAGGCTTTCGAAATAGGCTCGACCAGAAAGATTAAATTGGAACGAAATTATAATCTCCGTGCCATTTTCAAAACAACCCCACAAAAGTAACGATATCCTGCAGTTGGTTAAATGACAATGGTTGTAAGAAAAATGTAAAAGAAAATGCGCTTATCTGTTTATTTTGACCTGTTTTATTTAATTAAAAAAAAATTGGCTATAACTGGAAGAGAGCGTTATGTTTTGGGGGTTGTTTAAAAAATAGAATGGAAATAAAGTTAGTTCCGTTTTAATTGTCTTTAATTGCGGCAAGCGCTAACAAAATCGAAAAATCACTGTTTACATTCGAAATGTTAACTTTTATAGGTTTACAGGTTTGCTGACAAGGCTGGGGGTGTTTAATACAATTATTTTACTAAATTGATTTTTTTCATTTAAAAATAAAATTATTTCTTTTTTAATAAAGTTTTATTTTAAAATATTTGTTTTTGTTTATTTATATATATAATTATTTATATAAAATTACGATAGTTGAATTGTATTCTTTCAATTATATTGGCAAGTAAAATATAAAAGATTAAAACGGAACGAAATTTTTTTTTTTTTATTAAGGAAATAAGAGTTTCTACTAGTTATTTGTTCAATCTTTACTGTTTTATGGTTAGTAAAAACAGCAAATTGATCAACCATAATTGAAGGTGACCGAAAACTTGTCTTTTCATTGGCTACTAGACCAAGATGTAGTAGAGGGTGCCACACCTTTCCCAGAATTACTCTACTTATCCTTGATCTTCACCTTCTCATGCTGAGTGTTTAAGTGTTTGGAGACGGAATGCGTTGTTGTGATAAGTGATTTTCTCTATTAATTCGCACTTTTTATTTTAAGATTCAAATATTAATAACTACATTTTATTTCAGTATTTAATTTATGTATTTCTGTTGTATTAAATGCTAGCTTTAATTTTTTTTTTTTTTTTTTTTTTTTTTTTTTTCTCGTCCATAAATGTTTATTCATCTACCGAGTTGATTGCAAAAATAGATTACCTAATTGTACTCATTTTTAGTTCGTGGGAGGGGAATCTATCACCATACTTTCCCTTAAACAGGTCCGTTGGACTTTTATTAAGTACAATACTTAATAGTTATTTTTTATTTATTTATTTATTTATTTATTTTTTAATGGAGAGTAGAAAACGCATTGTGGATGCGTTATCGGCAGCTCCTGTTACTCTCGCTTCTTCTTATTTGTCCCTCAGTCCTCATTTTTAAATGAGTGATTTTTCTGACAAAGGGAGAAGAAAAAGCTGTTTTCTAGGTTGGCAGTATTTTTGCGCGAACAGTTGGCAGAGTTGGTGGAAATTTTCTGTTTCTATGTCTATCCTTGTAGCCATGTCACTAGTAAGGGTGCTGGAGGTAAACGTTTTGTCTGGGCTGACGTTATCCGCCTGATAGTCAGGGACCCGAACCTTGGATTAACCACTAAGGAGGCTGTCCTATCAGCAGGTGCAAAGTACTGGGGCTGCTGTATTGCCATTTGGTGAATGGAATCTGGACCATGCAGTAGCTTCTGGTGGGGCCTCTCGATGCCATACTAGTGGGTAATTGTTACGGCTTTACCTTATCATGTGGTACAAAAAAAAAAAAAAAAAATTCTTCGTTTCTTTTTCTCTCTTAGTTTCCCCTCTCTGTCCTGCTCTAAGTAAATCTGTCGACCTAGTCCACAAATTCCAAAATTTCATCATGACAAGTTTCAAGAAAAAATACACGATTAAACCCGGTTCTCCAACTTCCAACGTAGACCCCTACTACCATGTCTCCTTCTCCAACATCAGGGGTCTACGTTCTAACCTTCCAGAGGTTGAAACCCAATTACAGGTGACTAAACCAGACCTTTTATTTTTAAGTGAAACTGGCATTGGACAGGCTATTTCCCTTGATGAGTTTGCAATTACAGGATACTCTAACTTAACTTCTAAATCTGACCCCCAAGATCGCCATGGGCATGGAATATGTGCCTATATTAAAGATAGCTTTCCATGTGGGAGGGACATCTCCAGGGAAGATCCTAACTTACCTTATATGTGCTTCCGGGTTGCTTTAGCTCACACTACTGCATTTATATTTACTCTCTATCGCCCCCACAACAGCGGAGTTACTATCTTTCAAAGCATATCTGAGAAAATTGACCAAGTCCTTTCTACTTATCCTTCAGCTAACATTCACGTATGTGGAGACTTCAATGTTCACAACGTCGAATGGTTGACCCACTCAAACAAGACCGATGATGAGGGGAGGTTCTGTCATGATTTCTCCATTGCCTATGACCTCACTCAGATTGTTCAGGAACCTACCCGTGTGCCCGATAATGACGGCCAGTATGCGAGCCTACTAGACCTTTTTCTCACAACTTGCCCTGAACTATGTTCAGTTTCTGTTCTGTCGCCTCTTGGATCTTCCGACCACTCTGTTGTATCAATTAAGATAAAAATGAAATGTAATAAGTCCCCAGACGTACCTCTTCATCGTACAGTATATCGATACACTAAGGCTGACTGGGATAGCTTCCGTACATTTATATCTGATATACC
>NW_027633676.1:0-34963 GCF_053919585.1 Euprymna scolopes | reverse complement strand
ACGACAATGTTCTTATTTAGTTGCCTGCGTTTATGATTACAAATATTCTCCCACAGAAAGGTATACAGAAAGAAAGATGACCTTTTATCTACGTATCTCCTTGTTTCTCTCTTACTTACTTGTGCATCACTGTTTTAGCTAGATGATTGTCACTGAGAGTGATTATATAAAGTGATGAGAGTGTGTGCTTTGGTTGGAATTCAGATATAAAGTCAAATTCGTTAGTTTCACGTTTTACAGAATAAAGACATGTTTTATAATGGAATTTAGTAGAAGATGCAGGTAATTTAATAAATTAAAAATTATTTTAAATGCAAGGTTATAAAATAAATAAATATCAAATATCACATTGCATACTTGTTGATTAACATATGTGTTTTTGTCATTAACAGCAGTGACTGATTATGAGTCGAGTTAAAACGTGATTGGATACTGAGTTAACTGTATCCTTCCATTTGATTCTGAGTTAAACTATCCATATGAGCTATTCTTGTAACTGAGATTTCTGCAGGTTTCTTCTTATTTTTCCTATAGTCAAACTAATAAATCAGTATTTTTATTGTTTTAAATGATGGGTTCTCAACACATTTATTACAATAGTTCAAATCTTATTTTCAGATAATAAATAAGCATTGTTCTGTACCTAGTTATCACTTCGTATTATTTAGATTCTTCTTGTTCTCATCTCCAGTGTTCTTTTTACAATGTTTCGGTCGATGTAACCTCCAACCTTCATCAGGTGTATCTTGTCGAATTTTGAGAATTTTTCTGTTGAACTTGAGAATTTGTATGAAATTTCAAACGGAATCTTTTATTTAACATTTATAAAATAAACATATTTTCTATGAAATATTCATTATTAATTTTTTTTTAAAGTTCTTTTCATTTTCGTTTCTGTCTTAAAATACGTTTAATTTTACACACTATTACTATAGTTTAATCATCCTAAATACGTTGCTTTCAATACCGTGTAGATGTCTAGGTTATATACCTTTTATTTTATTCTTATTAATAAGTGAAATTATAATTTGTTTCTAGAAACGAACATTGCAAAGCCTACTCTAAAGATAATTATATTGAAAGTTACTTCAATCAATAAATTCTTCTGTTTAATGGATTTTACAATCCATGAACATTTTAGAATCCCTTTTACTTCAGTTATTGAAAAATTAATATTTGAAAAGCAGACACTCTTTCTAAATGTTATTCTCTACGTGTTTTATTTTGCACTTTAGTTTCAAAATTTCTCTTTTCCTTTTTAAATTCTTTTATATTTTTGCCATTTTAATGATTTTCTTTTAAATAGTAGCTGTCGATAATTTGAATAAATAACTTACAAATGGGATATGCAGAAATATCGACAGCTAAATGCATTTTCAGGCGTTGTTACTCGATACTTAAACTAAATCTTTTGTCTTGCATAAAGAAACTCACTATAAATTAGTATAAAATAATGTATTCAAATCGAAAGTAGAAGGAAAACAGTTATTGCTCATGTTTTTCAGAATGGAGAAAAATATCAGCATATATTTTTAGCCGTGAGAAAAAATGCATTTTTATAAAAAAAACAAGACGGCATATAATGAAGATGCATCAATTCGATCTGTGCGTTTAGCAATGAAAATATTATTTGAAATTTAAATATGACAGACCAACAAAAATGCTACTTCAAATTTTAATTGTAACAAAAGAATCGATCCAATATTCATGTTTACAGATCTAAATGTTATTTCCAACTGAAGCTATTAAAGCTTTTTTGTATATTATTTGGATTTTTCAGACTATTGTTCTCATCTGAGATATTATTATTACAGCGTTTCGCCAGATGTTACTCTTCTTCGGGTGTCTTTTATCCAAATCAAGAATCTGTATGAAATTTAAAATGAGATCCCTTATTTAATTCAAAAAAATATATTGTTCTCATTTCATCAGCCATGACCGGATAGAAGTTTTAAGTAATTATTATTTATATTTTAGTATCGCCTTATTGAACCTTTAACTTTTAGAAGTTCATTACTTAAGATGAATTATTATTTAGTACTTTATTCGCTATATGACACGTCAATGTGGGGGTTTTATCGACGAAACGTTGTGAGAATTACACCCAAGATGAGGACAGCCGTCCAAATAAGTCAAACAGTATAAATTATCAATATTCTTTTATGTATATGTTGCTTTAGGTTGATTCTAAACAAACATTTAACATTATACTGTAATAATTCTACAGTAATTCTATAATTTTGACCTAGACATTACATTTTACGAAGCATAGTTTTGCCTAGCAAAATATAAGGGAACAGTGGAAAATGGTGCCATAAATTCAAACTTGTATTATTTTAGTTAAAATGATATTTCTACTGTTTAACAATATAATAATACTACTGCAGATTACATAATCGATAATTACTCAAAACAATTTAAGTGACATCAATGTCTGATAATCCTTTAATGAATAGGAGTCTGTAGATATTGTTTGCTTCTCTTTCTAATTTATCTGTTGGGGGTAATTATCTGGATATTTCTCTTGGACAGATATATGTCTATGTATGAAGGCAACAAACATTTTATTTTAAAACACATTTTATAAATTTAACCGTGGAGCTATTATCCTTAACTAGATTTTATTCTAGCTTATGAGTTGTCCATATTTATCCGAACTTTCATCATGTATGTGTTCTCATTAAAAAAACTATATAACATAATTAAAAAGAAAGAAAGGCATATATTCTCGGATTTGGGTCCATATGTGACTCTGATGCCAAACCGAGTGAACCATAGAAATGAGTGTTTTGCAAACACTTAACTTCAAAACATAGTGCTACAAAGTAATATGTAACACAAAGTATTACTTCACACAACTGGCTTACTGAAATCAAGGATCTCTCTCGAGATCCACAATAACAACAAATTCTAAGCATAAATCCCAAGGATGCTGAAATAAACGGAAGTGATTTTGGTACTAAAATTAATTTCTATAAAATTTCTCATTCGGCTGATATTATTTTTTTTTTACTGCATGTCTATTATAAACAAGGACGTTCATGCTTAAAATGCGACTATTCAATATTCACATCAAGCAATGAAAATCCTATTATACGCTGAAAAGTCACTGACCGACTAACAAAGCCTCTAATACAAATGCGATGATGCATCTCAAAATGATTAACTCAAGAAAACTGTGTGGTAAAAGACAGTTACAAATCATTCTTTGCAGACTGAGATCATTTCCTAAAATAAATATTTAAATGCCTTAGTCGTCTATATTCTTTAAATAGGGTTTCTTTCATAATTTCGCTATTCAGTGAATTTTTTTTTACATGTTTTGTTTCATATAGTCGAAAAGAGCGTTTTTACACAAATATAATGAGAGAGTTGAGACAAGATCATGACAACACTAAACAAAAATGATGTTCTGCTCTACTTAGAAAAAGCTTTTCAGGTGAAAAAATGATTCGTTCTGCTTCCAAAATTATCTGAATTAGTATGTTCATCTTTTTCATTAAAATGCATCAGCTGACAAATGCGTTATTCAGGTGTTAATGTTGCATTCAGTAATTCTAAGACAAGATAACACAAACTTTTCACTTCGATGATGTATACTTATTAATCATTTATACTCGTTTACTCATCATCATTAAATGCATATAAATATAAACGTTAAGCAAAGAAGAAGCAAAAAGAAGAAGAATTAAGACGTGCTCTCACTCTGATTATAAATCAGTTTTGCAAATAGCAATTTCATATTTTTAATATGACGCTTGAACTATACCATACTGTTACTACATTAAATAAAAATATGCTTATTTTATATTATTATATGGATAATGATTGGCCGAGGAAAACAAAAATACTTAGTTCTCTCTGCACCCTGCAGTAGATTTCTGGTAGGTGCTCTCTCCTCGAACTTCCCATTCTCCTTGACTATTCACAACTTTTTGATGTTATGCTAGCTTTTGTTATTGTCTGTGTTTTTCATGTAGCTCTACATTTATGAGATTTCTGGCAGTTTCTTTTCCCATCGGCTCACATAATGAACTTTATGTACTTTTGTTCTATTTATATTTCAACTTACTTGTGGTCATTTCACGTTTGTTGTTTATGTCAGTTGGTTTTCTCATTTAAGTAATTTTCTTAGTATATAACCTGTTTTAATCATCGTTGTATGTTGTATAGTGTCACTCCTCCATTGGGTTTAAAAATTATTATTATTATTATTATTATTATTATTATTATTATTATTATTATTATTATTATTATTATCATCAAAATTGAGATTAGTATTAGTGCACATTACTCGTTGATTCGTTGTGGTTTGCATATCTATCATGGTAACGTTCTTGTTTATGATGCAGACATAGAAGCACATTTCTTGCATTTAATATAATAAATTTATTTTATCAAGTTTTTTGTCTTTCTAATCTCTCTTAAGTGATTGAAAATCGTCATATACATTACATCTAATTCACTAGCAAGTTCTCGAACAGTTGTGCATGGATTGGCTTCGACTAACACTCTTAATTGATCATTGTCAACATCCGATGGCTGACCAATATGCTCATCGTCAAGATTCTCATCGTCGCCACAAAATTTCTTAAATCACCATTGTGCTGTGCGTTCAGTAGTGGTTCCTTGGTCAAACACTGTTTCAGCAGCTTTTCGACATGGCGTGAATTGAAATAAGAAAATTATGCGAATTTGCTTTTTCCCATTTAATATAATAAATTTATAATTTTATTGTTTCAATTTCAAATTAATGTATTATATGTGACTGTAAGTTATAAATCCGCAGCCTAAAATACAATGTTTAAGAATTTCAGGAATAACAAAGACGTTCTGACAGAAAATATAAAGATCACCCACCTTTTTGAAGTCATTATATGAAAAATATCAACATTTAAACAAAATTATTCCATGTAAAGAGATTTGGATTATTTTTATAGCATTAAACAATTGAAAAATCATAATCAAGATTTAAATGTCTAAATAGTATATTTAAATATAAATAGTAGATCAAAACAAACCTACCACACTGTTTAGCACCCACAACAACACATTATTTAATCCATGGATTTAATTTTCAAAAATTTAAAAAAGGGCGGAAAAATTTCAACATAGAAATTAAAAACTTGACATGATGTTTTTTTTTTAATATCATACGCTTAAATAACAATCGAAAATGTAAAATGTTTGTTATGTTTATTAATATTCTTGCTTTAATAGTAATGTGTCATATTCGTTCCGGTTTGGCAAAATTATGAGAAATTGACAACTTCAACTAATTTTCAAGGCAACAAAAGTTTCTCGGTTGTATAAACAACCTAGAAATGATAAGAGTGAATTTTTACATCCAGAAGGATAATGAGGCTCGTTCGTTTCATTTTAATTATAAAATTTATAGATACATCTTTTTTCTTTATTATTTTCAAAATGAAATTATGGGTTGCAATTTTTATTAAACATTGCTGTGTAAACTGTAGTTCCTGTAAACTCTAACAACATACATTTGTTCTGTAGGCTCTGTTGAAAAATAGATATCAAAATATATTTTAGAAAGTGGCAATGCTTGAATTTGTATGGTATGAGAATTAGTACGTCTATATGTAACGAAAATCAAATTTGCATTAATCCTGTAAGAATAAAAACATATCAAGTTGACAAGAAGGTTCTTTCGATTTTTAACTTTTAAATTCAGACGAAATAAGCATCATTAGTATCCACACACACAAGTGTATTTATGCCAGTAAAGTAAAAATCTTGCGTTCTGCTCACGATGAAGTCGTTGAAGGTGTTTTTGATATCACTTAGGTTTTTGATGCATTTTTCATGCAAAAAGTTGTCAAAATGCTTTAAAAAGTGGTATTCAGTAGATGAGAGGTCTAGAGAGTATGGTGAATGAGGCAAAGTTTCGTAGCTCAATTCGTTCAACTTCTGCAGGGTCAGTTTAACAACATGCGGTCGAGCATTGCTGTGGAGCAGAATTGGTTTTTTTCTGTTCACTAATGCTATGTGTTGTTGTGAAAGTTATGGCGCATTTTATCCATTTGTTGACAGTACTTCTCAACAATAATGGTTTTGCTTGCATTCAAAGAGTGTAATAGATGAGACCGGTTGCAGCCCCCCCCCCAAGCAGTAAATATAACCTTCTTTTGATGCAACTCTGGCTTTGGAGCTTCATCAGCGTCTAATCACTGATTTGAGGGTCACCAGTTGTTGTAAAGAACCCACTTTTTACCGCAAGTCACAAGCCCGTCGAGAAACGTGTCGTTCTGTTGCATAAAAGAAGAGAAGGTGACACTTCATAATAGCGTTTCTTTTGGTTGTCGTTCAATTCGTGGGGCTTCCATTTATCAAGTGGTTGAAAATCGTTGTATACTTTACGTCATTCAGAATCAAGTTCTCAAACAGTTGTGCATGGATTGGCTTCGACTAACGCTCTTAATTCATTGTTGTCAACATCCGATGGCCGACCAATATGCTCATCATCAAGATTCTCGTCGCCGCCATGAAATTTCTTAAACCACCATTATGCTGTGCGTTCAGTAGTGGTTCCTCGACCAAATGCTTCATTGATATCGCCAGCTGTTTCAGCAGCTTTTCGGCATAGTTTGAATTGAAATAAGAAAATTATGTGAATTTGTTTTTTTCCCATCTGGTATTCAACGTCAATGTGTATATATGGAAAATTATATACGTATATATGTGTGTGTTCGTGTGTATATATATATATATATATATATATATGTATATGTATATATATATATATATATGTATGTATATATATATATATATATAGTGTGTGTGTTGGTGTATGTATATATATATGTATATATATATATATATATATATATATATGTATATATATATGTATATATATATATATATATATATATATATATATATATATATATATATAATCAAATACACTAGGATATGCAAACATAAATGTGAATAATGAAAGATAAAGAGGTATAAATAGAATAAAATGCCTAACATCACTTTTTCATTTTTTTATTTCTTTATTTTTTTGTCCCTGGTACAATGATGAACGACTCTTAATGCATAATAATATTCGTTATTTCATCTATAGAAGAAAAATTCCTGTATGTTGCATTATGCATTAAGATTGTATTATCCATGCCCCTGTTCCTCGTTATTTATCAAAACAAATAAAAATGGGTGTTGTTTCATCTTTTAAAGTTAATTTTTTCCATTTAAAATATTTCGAAGACATGAAAATGAGATGTTTACAAATCCAACAGAATTATATCGAATGAGAGGAATATGTTGTTTGAGGATTTCTTTTTTGTTTTGACTGCTCATATTTTATTTGTCACTTTATCTCATGTATATATATATATATATATATATATATATATATATATATATATATATGTGTGTGTGTGTGTGTGTATATATGTATGTATATATACTTCTGTATGTTCTTAGTATTTTATGGGAGTGCATCCATGTGAATAAAGAAATTGTACATTTTGTGTCTTTGTTCATATAATTGGTATTTATGAATCTTACTGTTCATGCCTGTTCATGTAATTGGTATTTTTAAATCTTATTGAAATGTACGAGAACTTTGCATGCGTCTTTTTGGAACTGTACATGTATCTAATTTTACATTTTATTGCTTATGTAGGGATCATTTTGTTCATGTTTGAAATTCGTGTATATAAATTTTATTTTGCATATTGGAAAATTAGGCGGATTTTTTTATGTTTGAATTTTCATGTAGCTTTATTGCTTTGTCCTGATTTACCAAGAATCAGCCAATCTCCAATAACATACCATATTCTCGTCAGTTGGTTATTAAAAATAGCTAGTATTCTAAATTGCTTCCTGAAACAGATGATTTTTACATATATAATTAATGATATTATGAAGTAAGGATTAATTTTGTATCAATTTAAAAATAAGTAATATACTATTGCTATGAATGTGAACATTGTTCATATTATTTATTCAGAAACTAATTTATGAAATACTCTTTCTGATATTAAGTTTTCTTTGTAGCCTCAAACTTTATGTGCTATATGTAAGATCTAATTTATTGGTTTGACGATAAAATATGCTTTGTTTACCTGAGGCATTTTACTTTATTTTTATTCTTTCATGTTGTTTGATGTTTCGAAATGGAATACTTATTAAAGATTATCAAAAACAAGGATTAGTTTAGCTAGGATTATTCAAATAAAGAAATCAGTTATGTACATAATACCTGGATCATAGATAAAATCCAAGTTGATAGCTTATCGAGATGAGCAAACTGCCAGATTATGCTAGAAAATACTTAGAGCAATGTTTTTAGTGGTTCAGTTAAAATGTCCGAATGTCATTTTCCTGTTCGTCTTAATATTTTTGTCTACTCAATGAAATCCAGTCCTCTAAAAATGTAGATTTTTTTTAAATAGTTTTAGAAAATATTTTTGTTTTTCTTTTTAATTTATATAAGAGTGCATTGTTAATACGAACACAAAAACGATGAAGTGTTATATCCGAAAGAAAATCTGGTCCGAAGTTATGTTAATGGACGAAGCGTTGTAAAATGAATATGTGATCCACGATGTATCAAATATAATAATATCCAGCAATTAACATTTCCTCAATTAGTCAATGTAACTTTCTCACTAGTTTACAAAGATAATATTTAAAAACTTTACGTATATAGAGTTGTTATTTGTTACTGATTTTGTTGTTGTTTCTTTTTTTTTTTTTTTTTCAAGGATATTATGAGTAATCGATCTAGTTTACGCATCGGAAAAGACTAATAAGATTTAAGCTGATTAAACATCTGTCTGCCGTTGTGCATGTTAAAGGATTTAAAATCTGTCGGATAAAACCTGATTTCTTCTCTATTTTAGCTTATCAGACTAATTAGAATATGTCATGCAGATTTCAAACAAAACTTTCATAGTTGCATAGTGAATAATGAATGTAAGTCAGTTTTCGCTTAACGATTAACTTGTCAACTTCACATAATGATCTATACTTACTCATAGTCGTTGCAATCTTACACGCCCTAATATTTACATCAGTAAATCATCCTTCCAGATTTGATTCACATCGGCATTAAGGTTTATCAGCTAATTTACATATTGCTTTTCTCTTTATCAAGGATAATCTTTTGCCAGACACATACGATTTTTAATCCTTAAATTATAAAATATATTTTAAGTAATCATTTAAGTATAACCTGAGGGTTTGTGTATTTTTAAATCGTCTCCAAAATATATAATATCGCGGTTAATGTTTTTTGTGAATGTGTCATATTGTTTTCTTTAGTTTGACTTAAAATAGTCTCAAACATCGACTGCGTTGTTTTGCAAAAGAATAATATATATTAATCGATTAGTGAATGATTGTTTAAGCAATGGAATAGATATTAAATGAAATTCACAGTTTGACAATAAACTGTCGGTTTATTTATGTCGTATAAACTTAAAACTAAATCCAAGATCTTTTGTATCAGTTTAGAATGTACTTATTTGATATTCGATCAATAATCAAATCAATTCTAAAGCTATAAAGTTAACAGTAAATTATTGAAAACTTATGTACCCTTATGCTGCAAGAAATTTACCAGCAACCTTTGCCATATATATGAAATATTACTTTCTAGCTTATTATAATATTCTAATGCTTATAATACTTTATCTATAAACCGATAAAGTTGATTTTTTTCTCACCCTAACATATACTCAGTGATGGATATGCGAGGAACTATATAAAAGTTAATTAATTTGGATATTTTTGGAAAAACGAGTGTTAACAGCTTATTCAGTTTTTATGGTTTCTTAGTTGATTGGTTTAATTTTACTATTACGCTCAATTCTATTTATGCATAGTTTCTACATTCTGCATAATTGCATAGAATTTAAGATGAAAATATTCTAGCTCATGAATATATATATCTTTCTATAATATAAAGCTGAATGTTTGTGTGTGTGTGTGTGTGTGTGTGTGTGTGTGTGTGTGTGTGTGTGTGTGTGTGTGTGTGTGTGTGTGTGTGTGTGGTCACGAATAGGTTCCTATATGGTTTACTATTTTTAAAAAACTGATTGCATATAATGATAGAAGATGTATCGAGACACAGGAATGGGTATGTTTGATCTGGCAGAACGGTGGTTCATTAAAATTGTGGGGTCTGTGTTCGCGCCTGGTTCACAAAGTATGAAAATAAAAAAATTAAAAATAAAAAAAAAACGTTTACAAGTGTTTTTGATATAGATGTACATAAGAATACTTTGATAAGTATATTTTAACTTAAATAGGGATGGTGTAATAAAATTGTGGAGTCTGCATTTGCGCCTGGCCTCCATAGAATGTAAATAGGCACAAACTTTGATAAAGACTTTTCATATCTATCTGCGTAAGTATACTTTGATAATTATGTTTCAGTTTGAAGAAATAGGGTATGATAAAATTATGGGGTGTTCGTTCCCACCTGACCTCCATAGAATGGAAATATGTCACAAAGTTTAACAAGGTTTTTTAATATAGATCCACAGAATATTGTGATAAGTGTTTCAGTGTGAACAGGTATGGTATAATAAATTATAGGGTTTATCTATTTTATTTTTACTTTCATCATATTTTGCTTTGGTTTTGATACCCCCAAATTCAACCCAAATTTACAACCCTTCCTTTTCATAACCTATCATACTTTCATAAATCAGAGTCCATTTTCTGTAGGCTGTTTTTGAACCCAGTCAACGACGGGTACTTTATATATATATATATATATATATATATATATATATATATATCGTTTTATCCTCTTAGTTACACATGTATCGGTTACTGCAAATAAAACGGTAATAAAAAATATATATATTTGCTCTGCAATTGTATTGAGTACTTTCTTCAGGCTTTTAATAATTACCATTTTTGCTATATATATATATATATATATATATATATATATATATATATATATATATATATATATATATATATATAAAGTTGTCATATCGATTGGTTTCCTAGATGTAAATCTAATGAAACTCACGTGATTATCAAAGCAGGCCAGAGCTGGCATATACTCTGTTTATTATACAAACAATATTGGTTACATATGTGCATACATGTTTCAGTGGACTCCCAATTCCAAGATAACACCTCATCAGACCAAAAAAGAATCAATACCAGCTTGGCAGTATTTTGTGTGAACAGTTGCCAGAGATGTTGGAAACTCTGTTCCATTGTCTATCCTTGTGGCCATGTCACTAATAAGGGTGCTGGAGGTAAACGTTTCAACTGGGCTGACGTTATCCGAACCTTGGTTTAACCCCTAAGGAGGCTGTCCTATCAGCAGGTGCAAAGTATTGGGGCTGCTGTATTGCCATTTGGTGAATGGATTCTGGACCATGCAGTAGCTTCTGGTGGGGCCTCACAATGCCATATTAGTGGTTAATTCTTACGGCTTTACCTTTTCATGTGCCACAAAAATAAAAAAATTCATTTCTTTTTCTCATACCTTCCCTCTTTGCCCTGCTTTAAGCAAGTTGGGTTGCACTTGCTCACACTACTGCGTTTATATTTGCACTCTATCGCCCCCACAACAGTGGAATTACTATCTTTAATAGCATAACTGAGAAAATTGACCATGCCCTGTCTGTGTACCCCTCAGCTAACATTCATGTCTGTGGGGACTTCAATGTTCACAACGTGGAATGTTTAACCCACTCAAACAAGGCTGATGACGAGGGGAGGTTTTGACACGATTTCTCCATTGCTTATAACCTCATTCAGTTTATCCAAGAACTCACCCATGTTCCCGACACTGACGATCAGTACGCAAGTCTCCTAGACCTCTTTCTTACAATTTGCCCTGAGCTATGCTCAGCTTTCGTTCAGTCTTCACTGGGATCTTCCGACCACTCTGTTGTATCAGTTAAGATAAAAACAAAATGTAATAGGTCCTCAGACATACCTTTCCATCGTACAGTATATCGATACTCTATGGCTGACTGGGATAGCTTCCATACATTTATATCAGACCTACCTCTGTGTGCCATGTTTAAAAAGGATGTGTACCCTATAGTATCAGATCTGACAGAATGGTTAACTGTAGGTATAGACAGTTTCATACCCTTGAAAAATTTCCAGCAAAAACCTAACAGCCAGCCGTGGTTCTCCCCAGAATGTGCTGCTGCCATTGCGTCCACAAATCACTTTTTCCATTGCTTCCAACATAATAGATGTACTGCGACTAAAGCCGCTTCCAGACCGCCAGCAACCACTGTAAAAACGTAATAAACAAGGCGAGAGAGTTGTATGCTCAGTCCATCAAGTCCAAGGTAGCTGAGCAGCAGCTTGGTTCCCATCAGTTCTGGCAAATAGCAAACAGAATCCCAAACAGAATTGTGTGCTCTATTCCAACTATCATAAATGGACCTGAAGTAATCTCGTCAGAATCAGACAAAGCCAATCTCTTTGCCAAGAACTTTCCAGCTAATTCTACCCTTTATGACCAAGGCCGCCAACCCCCAGTATTTCCTTGTATATCAGAAAACATGCTATGTGACATACAAATATCTGTACGTGATGTTGCCAAGCTAATTAAAAACCTTGATTCCAGTAAGGCAACTGGCCCTGACGGCATTCCAATTATAGTGCTCAAAAGGATTCAACCAGAACTAGCGCCCATACTTACAAAGTTATTTAAGCGTTGTCTTAAGGAGAAATGCTTCCCAACACCTTGGAAAATCTCATCAGTATGCCCTGTATTTAAGAATTATGTGATCGCTCATCTCCCTCTAGGTACAGACCAATAAGTCTCCTATGCATCATGAGTAAGCTGCTGGAATGTGTGCTAAATAAAGAAGTAGTCAACCATCTCAGCAAAAATACCCTTCTTAGTGACATGCAATATAGTTTCCGTTCTGCTAGATATACAACAGACGTGCTTACAGTTATATCTCATAGGATTGGCGAATCCCTCGACGGAGGCTTCATCTCAAGGGCAATTGCTCTTGAAATATCAAAGGTATTTGATAAAGTATGGCATAAAGGTCTACTTCACAAGATCTCCAGTCATGGTATGGATGGAAATGTCTTCTCAACTATTAAATCATTTCTCTCTGATAGATTCTTAAGAGTAGTGGTTGATGGGCAGAAATCAGAAGCTCTCAGTATTAATGCTGGAGTCCCTCATGGGTCCATCCTGGGTCCAACTCTCTTCCGGATCTACATTAATGATCTTCTACAGGAACATGAATATGAAAATATTGACACCTATAAAAGGAAATGCAATTATTTTTCCATTCATTTTAAACTACAGTAAGAAATAAATCATGAACATATAAGATATTAAAATATTTTATGAAACATTTCCTTGTCAAAGATTTTACAAGATGCATACATTCATGTGTATATTCGTATGAAGCAATGGCTACTCTGCTACGATAATAAGCAAACATATCATATAGATCAATTCACTTGTCTGAAGTATATTCATCCAATCAACATCACTTTAAGTACCATGTGAATGCCACATTAATAATAATTATGTATCAGATAATATGCACACATTTAGAGTTAATTTACAATTGTCTACATCTGAATGCTTCAAATCATTAAGAAGAAATTCAGCAATGATTCAATTTTATGAAGAGAAATTTTGATTCCAAGAATTAGAATCTATTGAAAACACTTTACAGGTTTAAGAGAAAAGTCAACTTGGAGACAGCTTCCGGTTTTAAAATCGAAATTGATAAGCAGTGTTTATCGAAGAGCATAAATTTTTATGTCTGATATTTTCTTGGGGGGGGAGCAGATTCATACTTTGTTTCTATCATTTTTTAATATTAAGACATAAACAAATCAAACTGCTTTTTATAATAGTATATGTTTTATTGCAAGTAATCAAATAAAACTTTTTCATAATTGGAATATTTTGCTTTTTTATTACAAATAATCGAATCAAACTTTTTGTTGGGAGAGGGTCTTTAACTCATTAGGTGATAGCATATGGTTTTACGACCTTACTTCTAGGACATCGGATTAGTGATAAACGAAATTTGGTTAACTCTTTTAAGTAAACGCACACAAACTATTGAAATTAAAAGTTCTGCCAAAATCTAAGTGGTCTAGAATTATGAGAGAATATTGTTTTAGTATAACCAGTTTTTGAGTAGATTTTTTTCTCTTTAACGAATTTACTTTCTAGAATTCCTTTAATAAGCATAATACCAGAAAACATTAAACGCATATAGGTAAAAACAAATAGTGGTTGACACTGCTTGAATTAGACGATCTGACTATTTCAGATATTTTAACAAAGAATGGAAGTATAAAAATCAGAAAAATATGTTCCTTTGCCACTGTTCCAGCATTCGAATATATTTGATTTCTCACGTTTAATGGGAATTGAAATCGTTGACAAAGACTAAGTTATTCTCAAAAAGCTCATAAGAATAAATTATCATTCTCCAGATATAACCCTGAAACAAAAGCTGTTTTTATAATGGAAGGTCAATGCACTATAGAAATCGAAAACAAAGTCATATTTTTCCTGTAACGCCACTCCTTTCCTAAAGAAGTACTGCATTAGCTTCCGTTACTGGTTTAAAGATTTAATAAAAAGGAAATAGACACAACACTTAGCAAGTGGTGACTTGAATTTTCTGCATTACAATAGGGCTGTCCATCATTCCCGTCTCTTGCAAATTTTTTTTACAACAGCTAAAATCATCATTAAAATGTAAGTGTTTGACTCTAGACTATATTAAGAGAAAAGTCAGAACACTACTTACTTTGCAGTTGATTTTGAAAAGTGGATGGATTTCTAGAATATTTATTTGTTGAGGTTAACAATTGTTGCTCTAAACATTCTACTTTTCATTGATATAATTTCTACCTTTCATACATAGTAGATAGTTATTGTATAAAAATAGCAATCGTTACGATTACACCCTTATGTTAGCTCATGCATTCTTCACTATGTGTCTACATGATACTGTTTCCGACTCAATTAAATCAATAAAAACCTCTTTCAATACGTATTTTTATTAATTTATTGATGTTTTCTTTAAAATTTTCAAAAAAGCTTTTGAACAATCCATTTGATGTGCTTAAAATAATGGCACAACTCCTTAATTAAACACTATATTTCTGGTGAATGTATTATAGGAAATGTGCTCTGGTTGAAAAGCTGTATTTTGATACCTTATTTGTTTTACTCTTAAGTCTTCCTACTAATATTTAATCTTCATGTTGGTTAATAATTCAAAGTCTGCTAACAGAAAAACCTCCAAAACATTGTTCTCTAATTTACTTCTTCTGCCAGATTAAACTAACTTTAAAATAGAATGACCATATGCAAGATAATCTGGTAACAAATATCAAATCCGTCTCTCATCTTGCAGCATATTTTATGGAAGACTGCAAGTAGCATTTTGCATGATATACAATTCTTAAAGCTAACTATCTGTAGGTGGTATGATAAGCACTTCAACTGATGTAACTATCCAGGCTTCTGCATGTATTCCGTGAAAATGCGGTAGCTATTATAAAAAAGGTCTTTTCCTGAATTTCATATCTTTACTTTGATGTCCGCATTTTATATCTCTTAAAATGATGTACTTATAAATGTAAACTTCTTTCGTTGGTTACTTTACTTTTAGCACATCACTTCTCGATCACTTGTTCCATGGGTGATCTTCCGACTTCTAAACAACTTTAGTTTCACTTTCTAATAAAATCTATGCATGCAAGTATGTGTGCACATATCTTCCAAAGTATATTTACCATTTCTTTTCATCGTTTTCACATTGGTACATATTAAATAATTAAAACAATTATTGTTATAACTTTAAAAATGTTAATGCACATACAGTCCATGACTGATCTCAAATATTTTTCTTTTCTAGATGATTGTTAATATGCGCATTTGCATATATAGTTTAAGAAAGTCTCACATAAGAAATAAATATGAATATTTTGTACTTGTTAATCCTAAGATAAAAAGCAAGATTGTGTATCTTGATTTTTAAGGTGCGCTGATCACTATGAGAAGTATTTTCACAATTTTTTTTATCTTATCGTTAAAGTAAATATCATAAATATTCAAGTTTTCACTTTAGACTGAATTTCTAAAACATTTATAGATTTTACTATTTTAACATCACCGTTCGAGCATCAGAATCTTGCATAATGTGCAAGCCATATCTGTATGTTTAGGTGTCAACATGTATGAGGTTTAGGATACTGTCATTCTAACCATTAATATTTATTAATTTCTGAATACTTATTGACTGAGACTTGTTATTCTATGGTGGAAACTAATCGATATTTAGTGAGAGAGAATTAATAACTTCTGATAATAATAATTATAGCAAATTTTCCCGGTACATATACATTATTATGAACAAATTTTCAATTTACATAAATATGGCATATTAGTAAGCATAATAGGTAAACTTCACTGTAAATATAAGTATGACAAAAGTAGTTTTTCTTTTTCCTTTCTCTTTTTTTTATCTGTCTCTTTGATTCTCAACTCTCTCTTTCTGTCGTTTCTATCTTTCTCTATCTATCTTTATATATATATATATATATATATATATATATATATATATATATATATATATATATATATATATATATATAAAACAAAAATACCATCAATTGTTGACGTTATGTTGTTTTGAAAAAGAAAAAACCGAATGAATTTATGAAATAATCAACGTTTCGTCTCTATTGTAGAGGACATCTTCAGGATATTAAAAGGAAAAATGCATAAAAAGAAAATGATCATAGACCATACGAAAATGAAAAGAAAATAGTGTTAGAATCCTAACACATGTTTTTCCTTCCCGATATGGGTAGGATTCTAACACTGTTTTCTTTTCATTTTCGTATGGTCTATGATCATTTTCTTTTTATGCATTTTTCCTTTTAATATCCTGAAGATGTCCTCTGCAACAGGGACGAAACATTGATTATTTCATAAATTCATTCGTTTTTTTTTTCGTTTTTCAAAACAACATATATATATATGTATATATATATATATATATATATATATGCATATATATATATATATATATATATATATATATATATATAGTTAGTTAGTTAGTTAGTTAGTTAGTTTGTATCTCCGTGATATAAGCGCCGTTTGAATTTTAAAATGAAATACGTATGTTATACGTTTATAAGAGCAAAGATTTGTAAAAAAAAAAAAAAAAAAAAAAACTCTTATTCGTTTAAAATCAATATTTCAACTTTTTCTTCAAAATATTTTTAACATCTATTCAATTAACTGCTGTTGAAATTGTACTTCTCAACCCTCTAAATGATTTCTAGTATTATCATAATTTCTAGATAAGTTGTGAAAGTACTTAAAATAGTATGATGATATTGACACATCTGTCTATAAAAAGGTAAAAAATAAAGGTTAATTTATAACTAATATCTATTTTACTTTGGACAAAAATGTCTATTGTTATAACATATACATTTGTACATCGTCTTTTTTATTATTTGAAAGATAATAATAGTTACCTTTTATTCTTATTATCATTTTGCCTCCTTTCTTTGTTTTATCATATTTATGATTTCTTATCTTTATTTTCAGGTAAGTTCCTGTCATATACTCAATGCAGAGGTAGGCTACATATTAAATATTTATTATTTATTTTATTATCATAAATTTATAGAAATTATATCTATTTAAATAATTTTATCAAATACAAAATTACTTTGTCTGCTACACTGTAAAAATAAAATAGTCTCATAATCGTAGTAAAATGTAAGTGCAGAAATATTTTTGAGTTGTATCTATGTACCATAACATTAATATTTGTATCAATAAAAACTATCCTAATTTATAATATTGTAAAGAAATAAAATATAGTTTCCTAACATTTTACATTAAACTTTTAATGTGTAATCAACTGAAGTCCTTTTATTATTGGTATATAAGTATTTTATGAGATATATAAATAAGCACCAAACAAAGTAAAAGTTTGATTTTTGAAATCCTAACCATCATGTTGATTTCATGTGTGAATTTTGTCGTATTATTATTATTATTATTATTATTATTATTATTATTATTATTATTATTATTATTATTATTATTATTATTATTATTATTATTATTATAATAATAATAATAATAATAATAATAATAATAATAATAATAATAATAATAATAATAATAATAATAATAATAATATTTTCATTAGGAGAAATTAACTAATTATTTAAGTTTATTGAAATTTTATGAGTACTTAAAATATTTATTAAATTATTTCAGTTATTTAGTATATGTTTTATAAGTGCATTAAAACAAATGTGGCAAATAGTATGATCTAAGTTAACATATAGCAATACATATAACAGCAATCGAAATGTTAGCACATCACTCAATAAATAATGGACTTGAGATATAGATTGTGCCACTAATAAAAAAGCCTTTAAAATCTGAGCACTATCAGATTAGTAGTTTACAAACTACAGTTATTTAAGTGAAGTTTAAATATTGCAAATTTTCAAACTAATGGAACAAATCTGAATGTCATGCAATGATAAAGCATTGCTTTTTGACAGAAAATGCTATTCAATGGTTTGATAAGTATTATTTATGCTCTGCTCCATTAATAAAAACGGTCAAGAAACGATATGCTGACTTTAAACACTGTCAAATATATACAAATGATATTGTATGCTCACGTTGCCTATATTCAGCAGTTATGCCTAAAAACATTAAAAGTCCACAAACTCGTTTTGGCAGATTGTAAACTTAAATTACAATAAATAGCAGAGTGGTTGAAGATACCAGAAAACAGTGCATCTACTATTCTGCATCATTTGTCAATGAGAATGTTGTGATCAAAGTGTTGCATTTGCTGGCGGTTTAATCACTAACAGCAATGTGTTAATAATTTAACTGTTCAAATTGAACCAACATGCAAATATCAGCAAGTAAGATATTTGTCCTTTGTATTTTGGGATGTGTAAAGTATTTTTTCATTGATTACCTTGAAAAGGGAATAACCATAAATAGCAAATATTACATAAAATTATTTATCAGTTTGAAGAAAGAAATCATAAAAATACGATCACAAATGAAGCATAAAAGCGTACTGCACTGTGTCCCAAATCAATCACATCCACACTATTCCTTTGATTTTACCTCAAAAGAAAATTCTAAGCAAAAAGATTTCGCTCCAATTAAGAAATAATGCTTGAAACTGGGGTGTATTGTGAAGTTAAATTTATTTTTTAAAAAGGCATACAATTGTTAGAGAAGCATTGGAATCGGTGTATTACTGAAGAAAAGAAGTACATATATGAATTTTGTCTACAACTTACTGTTTATTAGTTAGGTTTGGGACATTTCAGCGATGTGTTAACACGTAGAAAATTTTTTAAATATTACCTTGTATATATGTAGGTAAAGATATACGTTTTGTTACAGATAAACAATACAAAAATAGATTTCAGTAATTATGTTTTTATTCACCTTTCACAAAGTTCATATACTTGATGGACCGTTTCATTGACATATGAACTATGATAATAGAGAGTTATATATCCTGGGTATTTCATAAGTGCAACTCCTCATGAGCCCAAATATCGTGTACAGAAACATTAGAAAAAACACAAAAAACAACTACAAAACTTTTTAAATGCACTTGTGATGTTAGGTTGTATAAGAGTGGTTACTTTGATCCAAATCCGACTGTTCCTCTTTAATCGGATTTTTTAGATTATCGATTTTAATTAGATGCATTTCAATACAAACTCTATATAAGAACATCTCCAAACACAAAGTACATTTATGTGAAATTGTTTTAAAAATCGATCCAGTCGTTTTAGAGTCCATAGGGAATGAACTCGCACACATAGAGACACACACGCACAGACACACACAGACAAAGTGTCTTTTATATATAAGGATTATATAATATATTAGCAGTTTAGCCCGGCTTTGCTCGGGCCCTATGTACTGTTCATAACTTTATGTGCATATGTATTTATATATTAAAAAGTTTGACTCATGTCCAGGTAACCTACATCTAAAATTTCAAGTGTTTAGACCCAAAATTAACGGAGGAGTTTGCTAGAGTCTGTAAAGGTTAACTCTTTTAACTTTGACCTCTCCGCAGACAAATTTTCGCCCAAGAACTTATTAAAAAGCTTCTGCATGTCTGAACACCCTTTATGTAAAATTTCAAATGTTCAGACCCAAAATTGGCTGAATAGTTGCTAGAGACCGCAAAGGTCAAATCTTGTGAACTTTGATCCCTCTGCAGCCAAATTTTCGGTCAAAAACCGATTAAAAAGCTTGCCCTATATCTGGATACCCTTTATGTAAAATTTCAAATGTTTAGACAAGAAATTGGCTGAGTCATTTGGTAGAGACCGCAGGGGTCGAATGTTTTTTAGCTTTGACCCCAATTTTGACTCCTTAACGTTTATTGTTTTGGGCAGAAATCAAATTAAAAAGTTTTATCCATGTTCACGTAGCCTACATCTAAAATTTCAAGTATTTAAACCCAAAATTGGTGAAGGGGTTTGGTAGAGTTTTCAAAGGTCAAATCGTTGAACTAGACATCTTGAAGAACAAATTTCTGGACGAAAACTGATTAAAGAGATATTCCCAAATCTCAATACTCCTTATGTCAAATCTCGAGTCTGTAGACTGAAAATTGACAGAGTAATTTGGTAGGGAAATCTGCACACACACACACACACACACAATTTCACTTTTATAGATATACTAGCATTTCAGCCAGGTGTTACCCGAGTGTTTGGGGGTGTATGTTGAGCAAAAAAAACAAAAGCGGTCAATTTTTTTAACTTTGACCCCTATTATGACCCTTTAACATTTATTATTTTGGGCTCAGCTCAAATTATTAAGTTAAATCCATGTCCAAGGAATCTATATCTAAAATTCGAAGTGTTTAGACCCAAAATTGTCGGAGGAGTTTGGTAGAGTTCTCAAAGGTCAAATTGTTGAACTTTGACCCCTTAACAGCCAAATTTCTGCCCGCAAACCGATCACAAAGATTTTCCCAAACCCTGTATATCACATTTCGAGTCTGTAGACTTAAAATTGACTGAGTTATTGCGTAGGGAAATTTTACTTTTACATCAGATTTTACCATAAGCTATTACTATTAGCTGTTTATATATGACTCAGATTGAAGCAGAAAAATTCCATCAGTTTGATCAGTGGATAACTGACTATAAAGAGAAAATAACAAGTGTAATGGAACACCAAATTTTAAATGTGTGGAATATTTGAATTTATTTTGCAAATTATAGAAAATTGCACTATGTTGGTTCCATGTACAGTAATGACTGAAAAATGTGAACACAAAAAAGGCATAAAAACATTTAGATGAGAGATAAAAAGAATAGACTAGAGAATCATTATGCCAAAAGAAGGCGAACATAAAAACAATAAAATGATGCATATTTTACCGAAGAATAAAAATGTTTTTTTTCAAATAAGGTTATAAATGTAGAAAAATGATGTGAAAACCTTATTGATTTAATAGAAAGTACTTATAAGGTACATTTTGAAGGTATAAGGAAAGTGCTTCTGGGTATATGTGGATATAAACTAAACAACAAAATAATCGACATACATCCAGTTAGACAGAAGCAGCAACATCAACAACAACAACAACAACAACCATACTAAATAGAACGAACACATGAACCCAACGGAATTAAAACCGTACGAAATCTTATAAACTACCCCCCCCCACCTCAAAAAATGTATCAGTCTAGCAAAATAGCTATGAATAGTCCAGGAAAACGGAAAGGCCATAGAGAGAGTGCTAACAAAACCCCAACTGAATGAGTATAGTGCGTATTGGGACCTTTGGGAAGTTTATTGTTACAAAAATTTCAGTGAAAACCAATAGTTGTTAGCGAGAATTCAATAGTAAGTGGTTGCTGCGATAATGTAAAATAATTTTCAAAGGTTATCGAAAAAGGTGGAGAGTACTGACAATTCAAACAGACTTGTTGTTACCCAAATTCCAAGGAACACTACCGGTAATTATCAATGATTAATCTCTTATAATGACTTATTTGAGAACTCCTAGTAAGTACAAATAATAATAATAATAATAAGAAGAAGAAGAAGAAGAAGAAGAAGAAGAAGAAGAAATCTTGCTAGAGTGTAGATTTTGCCGTTCTAGCAGACAACAGAGTAAACATCTGAGAATGAAGCAAATACATGGAACTGGCCAGCAAGCTCAAAAGGATGGGACAATGAAGAAAGTCAAGATAACACCACTAATAGGAACAAAACCGAAAAGCTTTGAAAAAAGAATGGGAGAGATTGGAATCAAAAGGATTTCTGAGAAGATACAACGAATAACAATAATGAAAACTGCAGAAATATAAAGGAAAACCTTTGAATGTGGAGACTAACACAACGCATGAACTACAGACACAAACTGAGCATAGAAACGAGGATGGAAAGACTGAGAAGAGAAAGCATTAGCCAGATCCACTGGATGAGTGCAAAGAGGACTGGAACCTTGGGGAGACTAATTGCCCCACAAATTCCAGTGAAGACCAATGGTCGCTGCCAATGAGAAACCAATGGTAAGCGGCTGTTAAGATAACACAAATTCTTTTGCAAAGGTTATCGAAAGTGGTGGAGAGAACTGGAAATCTGGGGAGACTTGTTGTTACTCAGACTCCAGAGAACACTACAAGTTGTTCTCAAAGAGAAATCTTTGATGATTGCCTGTGTGACTACTCCTAGTGAGTAAATAATAATAATAATAATAATAATAATAATAATAATAATAATAAAAGAAGAAGAAGAAGAAGAAGAAGAAGAGGAAGAAACTAATGACCATGCACAATGCATTACACCGGAAGGATGATATTGATCGAGTCTTTAAAAAAACGTGAAAGGTGAAGAGTGGTCTGTGTAAAAGACAGTGTGAATGATATAAAAGTAGAACTAGAAAAATACTTAAAACACAGAAAGATTATTGCTGCAAGAGGCATCACAAATATGAATAATACAAATAGCCGCAAAACTGGAAATATAATGGTAAGAAACTCAAAATGAGAAAAGAGGCTAATACATGGACAAGATTGATTAAGAAGGGGCACACAAAATAAAATGAGCATAACTACAAGGACTTCCTTAACATTTATTGGTAGATACCACAGAAAGACCCCCTTAACATTCATTTTGTAGAGACCACAGGGGTCAAATGTTTTTTAACTTCGACCTCAATTTTGACCCCCTTAACATTCATTGTTTTGGGCTGAAATCAAATCAAAAAGTTTTATCCATGTCCAAGTAACCTACATCTAAAATTTCAAGTATTTAGACCCAAAATTGATGACGGTAGAGTTTTCAAAAGTTAAATCGTTGAACTTCGACCCATTGACGGCCAAATTGCTGGCTGAAAACCGAACAGAGAAATGGATTTGCTACTGACAACTTTGCAGAATAACGTAATAACGTGATCAGAACAAACAATAAGAAAACAATAAATAGTAGACAAAGAGACTAAATGGTAAATTACATAATAATTGAATGAAGCAAATTAGTCTCAAAAGAATATTTTATAACATTCTATATAAGTAAATATGTTCTCTCACTTCACGGAAAGAAATCTGATCCTATTACTAGGAAAACGGCTTAGCTACAAAACTACAAAACCATAACCTTCTAATCCTTCACAATCTGAAAGTTTTCGACATATAACTTATTGATATATTTTATCAAAGAATTGCCAAATGTATGAATCAACAAGTTCTATCAGGTATTGGATGGGATTTAAGTAAATTTACTTCTAGGCCGAAGCAAACAGTGTGATAGTAAAGACAATTATTATTTGCAAGATTTGTGTTGGTTTCATAAGTTCCCATAAATTTAGCAAAATTAAATAAAAATACAACTTCAACATTAGAATTTTTACGCATAAATATATGTTTTTCATAGCAAAATCTTTATTCTAGGGTTTGTAATTCATAAATAATGTTATGCAAAATACGCTTCTTACTAACGTGCCTATTAATAAATAGTTTTTCAATGTATAATTATTGAAGATATTAATATTCTACTAACAACGTTGTTCTCTTCTCCTTGAGTTTAGTAACAAAAAGCATTAGCTAAAGTAGGAGGAATGCTTATCAGTACTTAGATTTTTTCATTGCTAAAACAATATTTTATTTTCAACCAGATTAATCACTTCACCAGTTATACATTTTATCAAATGTCTAGCAGGCTCGTATTAAAAATAGCAGCATATATTATTTTGTCATTCATTATATTTATTTCAATCTTAAATTCAAACTGGGATAAACATAATTCCACCCAATGAACATCTGTTACAAATAAAGAAACGTCCATAAACCGACAATAACAGCAATTATTTCTTTTGTTTTTTTTTTTAATATTAGAAGCCATTTCAGTCAGTATCAAACAGTCTTAGTGTAATACAGTCTAGCCCATAAAGCTACAAAATGCATTCAGAGTTATTTTGTCAAGTATGAATGTTCCCAGGCATTATTCTCAAATCGTTATCTTACTGATAAAATTTATTAGTCATTAGGCAGACTGGCAGGTGAGACTGAATAACCAATTCTAGAAAAACACATCCATAAAAGCTTTTGATATAAAAAAAACATTCAATCAAGAAAAAATGAAAGGTAAAAATATTTAGAAAGAAGATTATATCCAAAAAGAAAAGTGTGATTCCATTGGACATTCTTTAAGTAACGAAATATTAGTGTTGTATTTACTTACCCATAACATTAAACTCAAATGTAATCTGAAAAACTCATAACACAATTGGTCTTTAGTGCAAAATCAGGCAAATGCCATTTTGTTCTAAATTTCATTTTAATGTATTATACATCAAGAAATAATTTAGTTTAGGCTTTTAGAATAAACAGTTTTCACTAGAAAGTAATTTATCTTGTATTTATATAATCAACTGACTGTATCTATCGAGGCTGCTCAAGAATCTTTGTACTTTTTTGCTTATTTTTTTATTCTTTTTTACCAAAATATCATATTTATTTGTTAAATAGAATTTTTAAAGTTAAATTTAATTTTCACAGTATTGTTGGATCATTAAATTATTAGCTCAACCAAACTATATATTATTTTAATTGGAATTCATTACTGAGATGAGTATTATTTATTCGACGAAGGCCAGAGGAATAGTTGGCCAAAACGTTGTGAAACAACAACTAATAAAGATGCGAATAATAGTCCGCAATAAATGAATTAATGTGAACCAAACTATATTTAATTTTTTCAAGTGATTCTGTTTTAATCTCTATTTATAAAATTATTGTATATAACTTATTAAATCTGTAATCTTTTAATATATGACAACATGTTAAGAACTTAAAATGCTTCCTAGGGAAGCTTCTCAGATAAAATATTTTTTATCTTCCTTTCATCATAATGAAAGAAGGGAAAATATCCACTCTAAATGTTTTCTTGCCCAGAATAAATATTTTAGGCTGGAAATGCCGAAAAAATATATTCTTGCCAATAACACAAGTAAAGTGGAAAAACAAAAAATAGGATATTCAAATAAAGTATTTACATGTCATATGGATTGCTATATGGGTCTGACTTTAAAAAGTTCACGTATAGTTAACTATGTCTGTTAGATAAAGTATGAAAGATGGTTTGGGGGGGGGCATTTTAACGTTAGCATAAATAATTCAAAAAGCACTTAAAAATAATAAGGTGATATCCTTTCTTTAATGATTTATTATACTTTTTAAGTATGTAATTAATGAATTAGTTTGTCCTGAGTTGTTTTATGATTTAGATGAATTATAAGTATTACTGTTAAGCCAAAGCGTTTTCTTGAAATACTTTATCCAAATGTTTGGAAAAATATATTTATCTAGTATGTATTAAGATATTATACTCAATCACTTATTTATTGAGTAAAATACTAACCTGGGTTCAACGAATAATATATAATAAGTATTATGTTAAAGTATTAGATGATTCAATGGGAATCGATATGCCACAAAATAGTAAACCAGACGAATGCAGAAAATGGTAGGCAATAATAGTGATATTTAATAGATCTTATATACCTTTCGAATTATGCTATGTCAATAGGTGTAAATATATATGCTATAACCATACTATGTCAATACATGCAAATGCATATACTATAACAAATGCTCAGATATTCAGTAAAGTGTGTGTATATATGTTTATATTTTTAAAGATTTTACTTCTAGCAATGCATAAATATCTAATTATTTAATGACAGAGAAATTATATGGTTTATTTAATTATAAATTATTATATTTCTTTTATGAAATGCATCTCAGAACATTCTGCTCAGTTTATGTAATAAGCTGCATAATATTCCCTGGTTAGTATACACATATTAATCATAATCAAAAGAGAAATTTCAAACGAATTAGTTATTTGAAGAAAGTCAATGATTGCTATACGTATCTACTTATTTCACAAACAAGAAAGCGTAACTACTTTTTGGCAACTTTTTATAATAATCAATATTGAAAGTATTCAAGTAAAGTATTGTACAGTGGACTTTTTTTATTAAAAGAAAAATTTCTATCAAATAATTCTATGCCAGCAAATCTAATTAACTCAGTTCGTAATACAGATGTTCAATGTCAATTCCCTGCTTAACTATCAAACTTATTATAGCAAATATATCCAATGGCTTTGTTAAAGTTAATAAAATATTTCAACTCGAAATTAATTGAGGATCATCAGATCTAATTTACATCTGCTTAAAGCTATTGACTGCACAATCCATGTTATAAGGATTAAAATAACAGCATTGTATATATATATATATATATATATATATATATATAAGTAAATTTTTGGTACAACAGAATGGAAGGAGAAATTTCAGAGGAAACATAATTTAATTTAAATACCAAAAAAAACAAAGAAATGGGCAGGTGAAATTAAAATTTTCCCTAAGGCCTTATCGTCTGACCCTCTAAGAGGAAACGTCAGAATGATAGATTAAAAACTAAGAAAACGAATGAGGGAAGAGGGGAATTTTGGTTACAGTTGGAAGAACAGTGGAGAAAAAAAAAAAAAAAAAAAAAAAAATCTCACTGTTCAGGTGGTTTTAAATCAATAAATATCTCCAACTGATGTCTAAGAATCTTTTGTCTACACAGGCTAGGTCGAGAGTTGTTAATAACTAACGCCTCAATGATATTGAGATGATAGTTCGACCTAGCACTGTATAAAACAGAAAACCACCCATCGGAATATTGATCGGCACACCTATTTATACTCAACAGGTGATCGCCGATGGCAGACTCATGAGCCTGGGAGTGCCCGGATGCTCTCGAAACCTGGTGTAGTCGAATATCCCGAGGGATATGTTGGGATATTCTCATTTCTAATCTTTGGGACGTTTTGCCAACGTAGTCAGCTCCACACTGACAAACGAATTTATAAACAACCATTCAAAAGAACTCTGTTGTTTATAAATTCGTTTGTCAGTGTGGAGCTGACTACGTTGGCAAAACGTCCCAAAGATTAGAAATGAGAATATCCCAACATATCCCTCGGGATATTCGACTACACCAGGTTTCGAGAGCATCCGGGCACTCCCAGGCTCATGAGTCTGCCATCGGCGATCACCTGTTGAGTATAAATAGGTGTGCCGATCAATATTCCGATGGGTGGTTTTCTGTTTTATACAGTGCTAGGTCGAACTATCATCTCAATATCATTGAGGCGTTAGTTATTAACAACTCTCGACCTAGCCTGTGTAGACAAAAGATTCTTAGACATCAGTTGGAGATATTTATTGATTTAAAACCACCTGAACAGTGAGATTTTTTTTTTTTTTTTTTTTTTTTTTTTTTTCTCCACTGTTCTTCCAACTGTAACCAAAATTCCCCTCTTCCCTCATTCGTTTTCTTAGTTTTTAATCTATCATTCTGACGTTTCCTCTTAGAGGGTCAGACGATAAGGCCTTAGGGAAAATTTTAATTTCACCTGCCCATTTCTTTGTTTTTTTTGGTATTTAAATTAAATTATGTTTCCTCTGAAATATATATATATATATATATATATATATATATATATATATATATATATATATATATTACTTGGAAGTTAAGGGGCTACTATTTGAGATTGTGTCTAACAAGGAGTCGCGAGTCTCATAATTCAAATTAATAAAAACTATTTAGCTTGCTCCCCATCCTCTATACTTACTCTATACTTACATATATAAGAAGACTACATAATGTTAAGTTTCAATCAGTATAAATTTGAATAAACCCATATTATACTTACCAAGTTATTATTGATATAGTTATCCTTTATTAGTTAAAATACTAAATTCCAATTATAAAATCATCTCATTTAACAGAAATTGATGTATATTCTAACAATGTCAAGGCTTAACATACAAAAAGATTTTTGAAAAAAGATTTATATTTATTCACTAAGTTCAATTGTATTATCTTTTCACCAAAATGTTTGCTTGTTTATTTTTAGTAGTATTAAAACCTAAACCTCTATATTGCCTACTGCATACCAATAACTTCAATTTTATTGCCTTTCATAAAATGTATAATCACTATTTCTTACTATTCTTAATTTCATATAAAATTTTATTAATCATTGTGATGTTAAGCACAACCTTAAACCTTAATTTTCATTTATTATTTTCTTTAAAAATGTTCAGGATGTAAGGAAAAAGTGGTCATTAAAGTTAACGTGTTAACTTTATGAAATTAAATGATTTTTAACAACGTTCATACACTTTAAATACTGATGATAGATTGTTTTTATTCCTTTCCTCATAATCATGCGAAAATTATCACCCACTCTATTCTATGTATGTTTATAGGTTTGTTCAGATACCAAACTTCAAGCAAAATATCAAACTCTTAACTTATTTCATTCGTGCTGCTCATACAAAATAGAAAATTAAGTGTACATTACTTATATATTTGCATCTTCGTTACATTCTCTAGATATTTATCCTATGAATACATACTTAATATGGATTAATATATACAGATGGTATGCTTTCATCTTGTCTTCGACAATCGGGTGACCCCCATCTTTTAAAAAAGGAATGACAGGTGAATTTATATATGTTGTTTATCCGTCAGAACAACGAGGACCATCTGATCATCCTGTAGGGCGGGGTGGGGGGAATCATCATCGGTGAGTATGGAGATTGCTGATAAACCCAATCTTTGCTTGAAAAGTTCTACTGCAGTGAGAACACGGAATGGTAGCAAATGCCAAGGGTTTCTAAACATTGTCCTTTCTATCCTTTCTGTGCTCTTCTGCAGCAACTTTTTGGTTACTTTCATATTCGCGGGAACCGTCATGAACAGCGGCCTGCCATGTAGCTCTATCTAAAGCTGTCTGCTCACATGATGATGGACCAACGTTGAAGGCCTTCAGTGATGTCTTCACAGTGTCTTTAAATCGTTTTTTCTCCCGTGTTGGAGCTCAGAAAATAGAAGCTTCTTGGGCAGTCTGTAGTCTGGCATGTAGACTACATGACTAGCTAGCAAAGCTGAACCTTCATCAGGATAGTGGGGATGCTTGGGAGGCCAGCAGAAGTGAGGACTTCTGTGTCTGGTATCCTTTCCTGCCAGCCTATGTCAAGCAGTTTCCCAATTTTGGTGGTGTGGAAGTGGTTAAATTTACTAGTGTGCCATTGGTAGACAGTCCACCACTCACATCTATAGAGTAAGATGATAAGTATGACAGCTTTATAGACCTTGATCTTTGTCATGGGGGTAATGCTTCTTCTGTCCCATACATTTTTGTGGAGTCTACTAAAGGCAGTGCTTGCTTTAGTGAATCCGGTGTTGATTTAATTGTCAATGACTACATTGCTGGAGAGCATACTGCCAAGGTAGGTGAACTTGTCAACCGCATTGAGTCTTTTCTCCTTAATGGAAATGTTCGGTTTTGCATATGGTTTTCCTGGAGTAGGCTGATGCATCACCACAGTCCTCTTGGTATTAATTGTGAGACCAAAGTTTTCACAAGCCTCCGAGAATATGTTTGCACTGTGTTGCATGCCTGCTTCAGAGATAGAGTTAAAGGCACAATCATCAGCGAACAGAAAGTTATTTATGGTGTCTGTTGCAACCTTAGATTTTTCATGTAGGCTCCTGAGGTTGAAAACTGATCCGTCAAATCTGTACCTGATTCCAATGCCCACATCAGCGTCTCCAAAGACGTCTGTCAACATCGCAGAGAACATGAGGCTGAACAGGGTGGTCGCCAAAACACACCCCTGTTTCACTCCATTTGTGACTTCAAAAGGGTCTGAGGTCGCCCCACAATCTTGCACTCTGGTCATCATTCCATCATGAAACTGACATATGATGGCAATGAATTTTCTAGGACATCTATAATTTGCTATTATTCTCCAGAGGCATTCTCTGCTTACATTGTCAAAGGCTTTGGTTTGATCAACATGAGTAGAGTATAGGTCTACATTTTGTTCTTAGCACTTTCTTGTAGCTGCTTGGTGGCAAACACGATATCAGTAGTACCACAATCCTTATGGAATCCACATTGGTTCTCCAGCAAAGGTCTCTTTCCAGATGAACTATGAGTCTGTTCAGCATTAATCTGGGGATGAGCAGTGCTGTCCCAAAGAGGACTGCTTAGACACTTAGATGGCTTCCCATTAGTTGAGAGCGACCCTATGGCCTGAACTGCCTCTGTTCAGGTTTGGATCTACGACTTCCAGCCAGGATGTAGTAAAGCAGACAATGTGTGGGGCACCTTTTCTAGTCCATTCCTCATGCTATGGGGATGAACAGTGCTGTTCTAAAGAGGGCTGCTCAGACACTCAGATGGCTGCCGAACTCCATTTCCACTCCCGTTAGTGGAGAGCGACTCTATGGCTTGAGCTGCCTCTGTTCAGGTTTGCACCTATGACTTCCAGTGTGCCCACACCTATCGCTTTGTCGTTTACCAAAAGCCACAGGACTTCAAGGGGATGAGGAGGGGATGATGGATGACATGTGCTGAGAGTGAAGCAGGTTTGCACAGAGCCAGCCTTACTCTCTCATCCCAATCAGTAAATTAGCAGCAAGACAGGTTTGAGACAGATGGGCCCCAGGAGGTACCGGAAGGAGATGAGTAAACCAGCCTACCACCCATGGGGCTCCGCTTTAAGATCCACGATTGAGGTCCTTTTCCTTACTGGTTCGTCCTGGTAATAAATGCATGTAAGTTACTCTAAACAGAGTCCAGTCTGGTGAACTCTCCACCCAATGGTGCTGCATCAGCACCATCCCATCAGAGGGTTTGATAAGTCTGCTAAGGCCAGTACCCAGGGTATAGTTCTCGGAGCTAACATGTAAGAGATTTAGGAGATAAATGAAGACAAGTGAACCCTGTCCACCCTATTGAACACGACAGCTAGGAATCAAAAGGTACTGCCTCTACCCAGAGCTCCCTATACCATATATATATATATATATATATATATATATATATATATATATATATATATATATATGTATATATATATATTATATGTATATATATATATTATATATATATATATTATATATATATATATATATATATATATATATATATATATATATATTATATATATATATATACGTATGGGTGTGGCTCGGAGGCTTAGGAATGAGGGTAGAGAGTCGTATATTTTGATTTCGATTCTATCTGATGGCCTTCAAGTCATATATTGTTTTTTTTTAGTTTTGATCTCACTACTATATATTAGATTTAATATAATAATTGATAGAGAATTGTCTCTATAATACATTATCTCCTGAATTAAAATATCATATTTATGTGTATCTTACGACTGGGAAACGCTGGGTGACTTATTAGTAGTTTGTTAAAGTCGAGCAAGTATGAAGAGCCATATATGTGCCACATATTAATCACGTTGATAAGCAAATGTAATCATCTTTAAAATCGAATGCACATATACCATATATACATATATATAATAATTGTTTTCCTACAATCAAACATATCACTGCAGCCCACACAAATCACGAGCGCCTACAAACTAGAAACTCTTTACTCCTATTTCAAACATCCTTTGAGCTCTTTAGTAGAAGAATATATCTAACCTCAGGATTTGAAACTTGAGCCACCTGCGTGACAGGTAGATCCTCTATCACTTGAGCTACTATTCCACACATAAGAAAACCTTACAACTAACACAAACAATGTAAAATATAATAACTGGCAACCTTTAGAATGTACCTAGTCTTTTTAACCATGTGAATAGTAATCATACCACAAAAAACTAAAACCGATATCTCACCAGTAGAATTTTACTCATATATTACAATATCGTGACTCAACTCTAGATCTTTTGGGTTTTAATAGTTTGTTTTGGTTGTGGTGTTATCTTTATGGAAAGCAATTATATATTATCTTACATTAGAGTTTATATATATATATATATATATATATATATATATATATATATACAGGCGCATTTACATGCAAGATAGATAGATAGATAGATAGATAGATAGAATCAGATGGTACACCAAATAGAAATTATCAACGTTGAAGAGTTTCTTTAAATTGTAAATGCATAAAAAACATGATATTGAGAACCTTAAGTAAACCAAATCTGACATTGAACTAGATTAGTTCATACCAATAAAAAAGATAAAAAACCCAATTGTTATCCATTCAATTGCTGTATGTTAATCAATGAAAGTTTTAGCAGTGTATTTCTTTCTTTCTGGGTGCTTTTGAACAAAGTGAATTGATTGCAGACTGCTTATGACAGATTGAGACAAAAAAAAACACATCCAGAAGAAAACACATATTGGTCAGGTTTTATTTTCCACTTATTCCCATATGAGACAAAAAACAAGAATTTTCTTTTATTTAGTTTCAGTTTTCTTCTGTTCCTGTCCTGAGTTTATTTAATTTATTTTAGTTTTATTAAAAACGCCTGTAGATTCTATGTTAAATTTTATCACCAGCCATAAATCAATTTCTTTAAGTTTAATGAGTGTCATGTTGACTATATATGTTTTCAAAACCTCTACAATACACATTCATATGCTTACAAAACAAATATTATGCAGATATTTTTCTTTGTGTTCCGCTTTAATTTGATTTCTTGAAGTTTTCCGATGTTCTTTCTAATTAGTTTATTATTAGATACACCTCATATTACTCTCAAGTAATGCCTTTAAGTTCAATACAAAATGAATGCTGTATTCTTAGATTAAGACAGAATTTCATTAAATCAGAAGTATACAAAATGATGTTGGATCATAGAAAGTGTTCAGATTTTTGTTTTATCTTTATGATACATCTCTGTCATAAAATACTCAATAAAAATAAAAGAAGGCAACAAAATCATTCATTTCATTTTATTTTGTTTTACATTTTATAGCTTTACAACGTTTTATACATTTGTTTATAATTAGTTTACACCATCTATTTTAGATGCATTTTTGTTTATTTTTAATTTATCATTAGTTCATATTATTGGACATTGTGTGGATGTAATAGCAGATTAGGATTTATTTCAATCTTCTCGATACCTTTGAAGTCAATTAATGTTTTATTTAACCCTTTCATGCATGATTTTTTACAGAAATTTTAACTTAAACCATGTACCTTCAAGGAAAGACATGTAACGACTAATGATAGCAGTAAAATGTATTTAGGAATGTCTCTGACTCTCACGAAAAAATGTAATTGATTAAATAGAAATTTGAAAATTTATGATTTTTCTAACTGTTGTTGTGGAACAACAGTATACATGAAAGGGTTAACTTGTGCTTATGTAGATACTGCTGTGTATTACCTAATTCTATATGTGAAAAATGATTTAAATAGTTTTAACCATTTAAAAGATATCATCAGATTTATTGGCACATAAATTAGAAGTACATTATATCAATATAATTGCTTGATATTTTGGCCTACGGTTCTTGTTGCTAAAAATATTCTTAGAAAAATGAATGTCAAAATAACAAGTTAATTTCGATTTAAATATGTATAAACAAATAACATGCAAAAGTAAATATAATTATTGATTTCTTGTTAAACTTAATAATAACTATAATATCAGCCGAAAACACTGAGGATGTATGTGTAATTATATACATACTACTGATGGGTCACTGTTTAAGGGTCACTTGAGAATGAGGGTTAAAACGATTCTTGGTTGGACAATGGTCACCGCAATGAGAGGATTTAAAACAGTGGGTGGAATGGACAGAAGATTACTTACTTTTTCCAAGAAGTGGCTCGAAAAGTATTTGTTTCATTAGACTTAATAATGACCATGCTACAGTGAGTCGAAAAATAGATTAATGATATCTTCTTTCACAAATGGGTTGTTCTATGAAATAAACTTTGCTTATAAAAGTCTCATTTGGGTTTTAGTACAGAAAGAGAGAGAAAAGAAAATTCTTTGTTGTGGCTGTAGTTAGAGGGATCTTACTGTGAATGTGTTACAAGAGGAGACTAGGCATTGGAGCTCAGTCGAGCATCTGCCATCAACATAACAATATAGTATAGGAAGGCTAGCAAAATTCTGTGTGAAAAATGATGGTTGAGACGAGAATATTCTGACCATTTTACCAACAACGTTAGTAATAGATTTGATGCAGTTCAACTGCTGAGATGCAGTTCAACTATTGAGTCTCATTTCTAGAAGTTTATCAAGTCATAGAATTTACTCAAGGCAAGAGCCATTAATTTCTACTGGGAACAAGTGAAGATTTGAACATTAGTTGTGGAAAAAGAGCCGTTTGATTTTATAAGCATTAAAAATAACAAGCAACACTGTCCTCATTGCAGCACATGCTTAACGTCAGAAATACTTTGATCGTTAATGCTTTTGAAATGATACCATAAATAGTTCTGTTTGTCGTCTGCATAAATGACAACGAATAATATTATAATATAATTTGGAAGATCATTTATAAAAACGAGAAAACTTTT